>NW_017307655.1:246481-300834 GCF_000935625.1 Nanorana parkeri
ACTATTTAAATTTAATACCGGTGACTAAGATAAAAGTAATGGGTTTTCCTTATCCATGGAAAATATATACATATTCAGTTACTTCACAAAGTACATTTTGACCTTTCCATCATTTTAAGCCAGAACATATTGCAGGACCATAACAAGAAAACTTACCAATGCAAAGCAAAGGGATCAGATGAAGCACTGGTGAAAATAACTGTATTAAGGGGAAAATGTCTAACATAATATCTGAAACAAATCCAACAATAAATACTTTATTAACAATCTTTAATCTGCCTATACTGTAGTAGAGGTGTAGTCAGCTGTAAAATAAAACCTTTTTACATCAGCTTTTAATGCCTTAGTCAATACTTGCCTTTGAAACCGATCCAGGAAACTGAAATAGTTGCAGTTTTAGTTTGGTTTGAAATCCAAAAACAGTGATTTGTTTCATGCCATTTTTTTTTAAATTATTTCCTTGTCTAGTAATACCACTGTCTACAGTAAACTTCACTAAAGTGAAGTTCAAGAACAACCTGAACCATGATGTTCCTTGTTCTTGGGCAAATTAAATACAATACGGAGTTGGATGTCTATTTAATTTGGAAACCCGGTGTCATAAATACCTTCCTTTTGCTGAGTGACTCACCAGTTATTTTAGAATTGGTTTTCAGTCTCGACTTCTAAGAGAGATGACATGTGTGAAGGAAGTCTGACTTCACATCCATAATTCTCTGACCTCTGATGCCCATGTCTGTTTCGTGCAGGACCTGCCAGTACTTTCTGGGTTAAACGTCTGTTCAGATGGTTCTGTATTCCCCCATGACTTAGTTTATTCAAGTAGCATGGAAAGAAGGAAATTGTATGAAAGGAGGAAAATCTGTCTTACAAGAGACGGGCCAGACTGTGATAGGCTGATGTCATCTGGAAAGCATTTGCTGCTTTTCCTGCTAACATTAGTTTGTGGTTTTTTGGTCTCATCATCAGACTTAGTTATTTTTTTATAGTCCCTGGGCATAAACTAATAAGGTATTATGGTAGTGTTAGAAGTGAAGCAGTAAGAAGAGGATGTGTAAGAGGCTGCGTATGTCGAGTCTTACTGCAAATACCCTTATCAGTACATGCTCAGAGAGGGATCTGTAGTAGGCTATGCTAAGAAATACCAGCATAGTACATGGAGCACCAGGTGGACTAATGGAACAGTGATAGAAGATTCACAGTTCCTTATAGTGGGACTGCAAAAGATTCAAGCTACATGCCACTAAAAGTTGGATCTCAGTCATGGTTCTATTTATTTTTAAAAGAAAATGGTGTTCTTTCTTGTAAAGATGGATGAATATTTAAACACTAGTGTTTAAACTATAGTATGTTGTGGGATGTCCACGCTTTAAAAAAAAAAAAATGTAAACCCTAACCACAAACTTATTTTCATTATCTCCCTTTTTGGTCTGTAAATATATTATTGAAAATGGTTTTAATATCTGTTTGGTGAGTGAAAAATAATACCTGTTGATTCTGCCAAAACATTTCTGATAGAGACCTTCTAACTTCCTGTGCACTGTTTTATGTCAAACAATAGTCCCTGTCCAGTTCACTTCTGTGGACTACAGAACACCCTCGATGTTTTGGAGATGAAGAGAGTGGGATCATTTCTGTAGCACTAACACAATTCATATCGTATCGTCATGGTGCTGTTCCTTCATAGATGCAGTACAGTACAGCAAGTGGGCATTATCACCTTAGTACAGAAGGTGTTACTGGCAGGATCATCAGATAAAAATAAGGGAAAAAAAGCTAAAACAGATAACCAAACAGCCACTACAAGGTGGTGTATAAACATATTTTGTTCCTGTGTTACTTCAGTAGTTCTTACGTTTAAATGAATAGGCCTCATCTATAATATGGATAAATTAATCTATAGGTGTGTTTTAGTCATTAATATATGGGCCTCCTAGATATACAGCATTTCACACTCCCAGAGTCAAAGGGGTTGATTTACTAAAGGCAAATAAGTTGTTCACTTGGCAAGAGGATTCTCACTTTTGCAGGGACACTTTCTCTTTGCTTACTAATTGAGGTGAAGTTCTGCTGATTTCCATCATCCAATCGTGTGCAATCAAAAATATATATTTTTTTAATTTTCCTTGCATGTGATTGGTTATTTTTTGCAACGTGAATTTTTAATACATTCACTCAGCTAATGGGAAATTCCCTTGCAAAGTAAACAGCCTCTTTGCCTTTAGCAAATCAACCCCAATGTGTTAATTCAGGAATGTATGCACTGTTGTGGAATTGTTTAATAGAAGGGGAACCTGCCAGGACAGTTGTTATCTGTGGCAGACGAGCATTCCATTTTGCGGCTTAGGTTACCATTACACATCTAACAGATGAAGTGCTGCTCTAAAGCCTGCCATGCTTGGCTTCAATTTCCATTGTTGCCTGCAGAATTGGAAGAAATTCGAGCCATGTTGGCACCACTCAGCTTCACAAAACTCAATTTCAAAATCGAAGGAGTCCGTTGGAAAATTGTCAGCTGAACAGTGGCTGCATCCTATCAGATGAAGTCATTGTTCGGGTAGTCTGGCAGCCATGGGCGTCAACAACTGTATGAATACAATAACCAGCAGTGTAGATTCCCCTATCCACACAGTTTAGCATGGATGGGGGAAACTATATGTATTCGGCCAGCTCAAGATTCAGAGAATCTCCTTATCTTTTCTCAGTACTGCTTCAAACTGACTTTCAATTACAGAGAGACAATCTGAAAGCCAATAGCTATAGCTGGGCTCTCTCTTTACAAAACACATCATGCCAAGCACAACCAGTGGGATACGTACAGTGTCATGTATAAAATGTTTGTGGTTTAAATAATGATTTTATACAAATATTAAAAGGCAGATTACAATATAAAACACAAATTTAATATTAAAATGGTGCAAATCAGCAGTTAGTTCTTTTTGGCACTGTCTCAGTGTAACTGTTGCGTGGATTCCACAGTGGCTGGCAAAGGTTGATCAGACAGTCAATGACTGAAAGAAGGCATTAGGCTCCGTGAAAGTAATTTCTTTAATGTCAAAAATATACTATTTAAGATTAAGTGGTTTCATGAATTCCTCCTATATATGGATTTCTTAGGGAAAAAAAAATCCATGAATGCTTTCATTTTTCCTGCTGCACTGTTCTGACTCGGTAATGAGCAACTTTTTTTAAGCTAGTACATGGCACAATAATTGATGTGTGTTCACTGATTTGTGCAGTGGACTCGCCAAATGATATGTCTGTAAATGATGGTTTTAGTCTGCCGTGTAATCCTGCCTGAATGAGTCTTAGTTATCACCACATTAATGTAGAAAACCGTGGACAGCAGCTGACTGATTGCTTCCAGATGAGACACACACATAGAACATTTGTCGGCTGTGTGCAGTCCTGACCATCCTGCTGCTGAGGCCAAAAGCCCACAAATGACATTGTCCTACCCAGCAACAGGCCCAGCGGGAACAAACATGTTTTTTTGTGAAAATCACACATAGTTATAAAATGACATATCTTGTCCTCTGCAAGGTCAAGTGGAGTTTTCAATGAAAGTGAAGTTCAGTAACACAAGGCAAAACCACCAATGAGGAGCCATCCATCAGTGCCCTGACTGCTCACGACTACATTGCTTTAGGGAGACAGGAGCTACAGACTCTGTTTGCTTTTATTGCCACCTGCTGGTGAACTTGATGTAATAGCTGCTGAAGCTGTCTCTTTATTGCTGTTTGGATAAGTTTCTGAGCAGTGTAAACAATAAGGACACAGGAAGTCAAATGTTGTTCAAAAGAGGTCTGTTTAAAGTGGGAACCTTCTGAAGTACTGCAAACAGAATTCCAAATTGTGTCTCTGTGTAAATTTCCTTTAACCACTTAAAGACTAGGAGTGGGATTTATCAACACTGGAGCAGACAAAATCTGGGGCAGCTGTGCAAGGCAACCAATCAGCTTCTCTCTTCAGTTTGTTCAGTTAAGATTTGAAAATGAAAGATATAAGCTGATTGGTTGCCATGCACACCTGCTCCAGATTTTGTCTGATCCAGTTATGATAAATTCCCTTCCAGGTGTTTACATCCCCGTCCTGTCCGGCCATTTTTCAGTATTCAGCCCTGCGTTACTTTGACATTTATTCCGTCATGCAACACTGTGCTGAAATCAATTTTGTACCATATTTTAGGACACAAAGCTTTTTTTTTGGTAGTGTATATATATCCCATTGGGGTTTTTATTTTTTACTGTATTAAGGAAAAATTACCGAAAAATGTTTGGGAAAAAAAGGGTTTTTTAAAAAAGATTTCACATTGTTATAATACATTTATTACTTTACTATTTTTTGGTAAAATATAAAATACTGGTCACATCGGGTAAATAATAAGTACTATCCTTGTCACACTCCTTCCCGATATGTCCCTTGTAGTGGGGGGTGCTCGCAGTGACTGCGGATGGCGCGGCCAATGTCGGCAAATTTGTAGAAATGTCACTAGCACACCAGTCCTTTTAGGATAAAAAAGCTTCATTTCTTTTTTGTCATATGACCAACAAGCGCTTTTCGGGACCGCACAGGGTCCTTCATCAGGCTTTAGCATTGACGGTAAATAGACATCAAACATGTCAAGCTTTAAAATGATGCGCACCCGCGAAATCACAAAAAAACTACAATACCCAAAATTGGCCATAGGTGATGCTTAAAAAACGTTTACCGCTCATCAGTTTAGTGTTATCAGTGAATAATGGCCCTACAATTATTGCTCTCACTCTGACATTCACAGTGATATGTAACATGTGCGACGTAATGGGCGCAAACATGTTTTTTAAATTCTTTTCTATGTGTGACTTTAAATTTTTTTTTGCAACTTTAATTTTGTTCTTATTGTTATCACATAGTGGGCTAAGAAGTCCCGTATGTGATAGCAAAGAGAATGTGACAGGTCCTCTTTATGGAGACATCAGGGGTCTTCAAGACCCCTAATGTCACCTAGGGACCCCCAAAGGAGCTGATGAAGCAGAGATTTGCTTTTCTACAGCTTCTGAAGCCAGAGAGTGACAGCAGAATGTGGAAGTGATGTAATTTATTTATTACAGGTATTTATATAGTGCCGACAATTTACACAGCACTTTACATAGTTGCACATTTACATCAGTCCCTGCCCTCAAGGAGCTTACAATCTAAGGTTCCTATCTCACATAGAGGGGCAGCTTAGAGAGGAGCCAATTAACCTACCAGCATGTCTTTGGAGTGTGGGAGGAAACCGGAGTACCCAGAGGAAACTCACGCAAGCACAGGGAGAACATGCAAACTCCTTATACATGACTGCATTCTAACACCGGAGAGGGGATCGGAGGGAGATTGTGTGCTGATCTCCCTCTTATCCCCTGTCACAGAGCCACCCTGCTGGTCCCGGGCAGCACCTCATACAAGCGATCCAGTGGCTCTATAACCACCAGATCGCTTGTATGTAAACAGGCATCGTTGCCTGTTTACAAATGTTGACAGTGGGCGGGGCTAACAGGCTTTCTTTTGATTGCCACCCACATCCAAGAAGCTCCCGGCCGCTTAACCACAACGGCCAGCCGGGAGGCGGTTAAAGCTGCACTCCAGGCAAACGGCTAAATGAGCAGATAAAATACATATATGGGAGTTGTGCTACCTGCCAAAGCATTTGTATTCCTGTTCTGAGATTTATAAAGCTTTGGCACTCCACACAACCCTGTCTGGCAGAGGAGGCGATCTGATTTTCTCTTCTGCAGTTAAGTAACAATTCCAGGTCTACTCCCTACCAGCTGATGACCAATGAGCTCATTCCCATAACACTTTGCTTACTCCTCCTAGGGCATGCTCCTTGTGAGCACCGCAGCACAACTGATTGTCTTCTTGCTGCTTATGCCACTTCCATTTTGAGCTCTGCAGTACCGAGATTGCAGGAGGCTGATGCCAAGTATAATTCTGGTGCTTGCACTGTGTGTGTATTCTGGACCAGCTGCAGTGGCTATGAATGTCATTTCAGTGACAAAATGAGGGTGTCTGCCCTGAAGTGATATTCATCCCAAGCACCTTTCCATATAGTTTTACTCGACCACAGATTACATATTTGAAGACCAGGCAAAGTTCATTCATCACAGGGTCTGTTAGCTGTAATGTTGAGGTAGGTAAGAAGCATTGGCTTTCCAAAAGTATAAAGGAGATGTGTGTGGTAGTAGAGAAGAAAATACACAAAATGGCTGGTAGAGACAAAGAGGTAGGCATAGCTAAACGGTAAACAAACTACAGGGGGAGGCAGGGTCAAACTTTATACAGATCAAAGCTAACATTATATAATATTATGGGACAGGACACTTTGGGTATTATATGAAAAAATAAATTTAGGTAAGTAACAATGAATACAGAGATGTATTCGTGTGTCTCTTATATCTGCCTGGATTTCAATAATAGGTAATCAGCAGGAATTGATGTAATTATTTCAATAGCAGATCTGGGCTTAGTTTAACAATTTGTAAATTACCCAACAACCTCAATAAAAGAAGCTTTACAAGATATTTTATGTCTTTGACATTGGCCATTTCCTTTACAGCAGGAGGGAAACACCTGCTTTACAGTGTTCATTCTGACACCTTTTAAAGATTAACAATGTCTATAAAAGAGTGTATAGACGTGCAAATGTTACTTGACACCTTTTTTCCTTCATGTGTTATGTCTCAAAATACCTTGCTGCTGATGGTGACATGTATGTCTCCTTTTACTCTGCAGCTAAGTATATGTTTTCTACTTCTGCCCATTTATAAGCCTGTATTTTGCATCTTCTTTTCTCTGTAGGTTCAACTAAACTACTTTGGAAATTATGTTCCTGATATGTGGACACCTACAGATGGATGTCAAAATTGTGATTTAGATGCCATTGATTTATCAGCGATTGATGTGAGTATGATATGTTCTAGGATTCCCTTTAAAGTTGGCATGCAAGAAGTAATCAAACAACAGAGTATGTTTGTTAGCATCTAATGTTTCAGTGTACAAAATCTAAATCTCTACATCAAAATCAATGAAAAGAAAACTAGTTTTCTATTATTTAATGTACTTTGCATAGCGTGATTTTGTTTTTATAGAGCCAGACTAAAAAAGAGAAAACTATTCTAATTTTGAAATATGATTTTTAACTGTTTAAATAGCATGTGAAAATCATGTGAAAAGTATGCCATTTGAATAGTGAAAGTAGACATATCCGTGACTTTACAAGCCTGCATAAATTATTTCTTGACGCGTCACAACAATATATTTTTTTATGAAGACTGTCCAGAAATAGATGCTGAACCTTCATGATGCCTTAACAAAGATGGTGTCAATCATCTAGGGGAAAAAAAGAGGCTTACAGTATGTGCAGACATAGTTTTCCTGCAAAGTACCCTGCTAACCATAGGGGGAAAAGTTACCATAACACTTCTGAATCTTCCATAATTAGACAAATCACACCTGGATTTCCAGATATAGAAGCTTCTTTTTTTTAGCTAACTCATAAAACAGCATAACATGCAATGACATGACACATTTCACTGATTCAACTTAAAAGGTTAACTCACCTTTACATCACCTTTCCAATAGAAAAGTACCTGCACATTCCAAATTCTGTAGTATATTCAAAAGCATTTCCTGTGCTGATAGGGCGTGCATCCAACTGCCCACCTGTCTTGCCATTTAGGCAGGATGGGAAGAGTCACCCACTCTCGAAGTTTTACAAACAGACTGGGGAGAGGCTAAACACAGCCTAAAGATATATTGTATATTGGAAAGGCATATTTTTTTTTACCCAAGGACAGCTTTTTAATATACTTTAGTACAGAAGCTGGAATGCTTAAGTACTTTTTTTGGCAAAGGAGATGTAAAGGTAAACTAACCCTTTAATAATTTTTTGGAAGAATTATGATAAGGAAGTAAAAACTTAGAACCTTGCACCAATTCCAACGTGGAGGTGAGCCAGTCCCTATAGCACTATTCCGATTCCTCATGGCTGGTGAGTATTCCATGGTTGGTGAGTAGCCTTGTCTCCATGCAAAGCATGAGGCTTTTCCCTGCTTTGCACTTAATATATCCTTGTTACTCCTTATCCTCAGTACTATCCTGATGGCCACATTGTCCTTAAGTGTGCCGGAGTAGCAGCACTGCAAAGTCTCAACTCTTGGAAACTTTGTACTGTGATCCTTTAAGCTATAACAACACCACTAGTATGTGATTGTGTCTGAATGTCCAGCTGCTAATGGTGAAATCTGAAATTGTGACTGTTGACGAAATAGGCAGAATGCAGGGAGATAGGATCTCTCCCACAATGTAACACATAGGGGTATTAGCAGAACTGTAGCCTAACAGACAAAAAAAATCGAGGATTTGACAGTCATTTGCATCTTGCTATGGCTATCATATGATGGGCTTCCGTACCCATATGAAAGATGTAATTCTCAACAGAGCTGTAATTTATTTAGAAACAGAGTGAAGTTGACTGTATTACATAACCTGTGAGGTAATAGCACTGGGCACCATTTATTGAGAGCCATTTTCTGCATTTATATGTTTTGAGAGAAAATAGATGCCATCCAGTTTTTTTACAAACCCGCCCTTTATGAAAACATAAAACTCCAGTTAAAAATCCAGAATGTTATTTTCTGAATGAGCAGTGAATGAAGAGTCAGCAGGGTAACTTTGTGGCTGTAATTTGTCATTAACAGTATTATGTCTAAAACAAACATGGCTTGACAATTCGGAATGTGGAAAAGTATAATGTGCTGGAAAAAACCTTCACAGATGTTCCGCTTTCATCCTTAGTCATGTTGTTTTTTTGGGGAAAATACAGTCTTGAGTAGCACCTTATTTTAAATTGTGTTGTAACTCAACGTCCTCGGTTTTGGGCTTCCTGCCACTAAGTGCTGCAGACAGTACTTGCGTGTCGGATTTTACTGCTTTTAAAATAGGGGAACTATAGAAACTCGGATTAGAACAGAACAGGAGCAGTCCTGGAGGAAAAACAATGGGATAGAGTACAGCAGAATTCCCATCTGGCAAAAGCTTGAATGCTTTGGAATGTGAAAGATAAGCAGGCTTATGTTTACATATTGATTATATGTGTCAAAAATGAAGAGCATTTCCAGATTGGTAAACACAAGGAAAACAACTGTTTCCGAATCTGTGATTTGCTTTGGATGGCTGACGGGTAGCAACCAGTCAATTACAACATGGGCTTGGAACAAACATTGCAAAACATGAGGAAAAACTTGGAGAGTTTAAAGCAGTTTGCTATAAAAATAAAGCTCTGAATTATTACTAAGGGCAAATAGGGAGATCAAAGGAATTAACAGCACAGAAAAAAAAGTGTGTGTACATATATTAAATAAGTAACTTTAAATGTGAACTCCCAGGAACATTTAGAAAAAAAATACTGCTCTGTGTTCATTCTCTATACTTTATCTGTATGGTCTCTGTACAGCAGAGCTCAGATATGGGGAGGAAGAAGCAGCACACAGAATCAGTCAGCATGCTAATAGGAGCAGAGAGCAGAGTGACAGTGAGATAAACGCATCCGTTTGCTGATTCCCTTTCACTGTATAGCCACAGGCTGAGGATGGAGTGAAGAACTGTAAGTGAAAGTAAAATGGTAGCAGAGAAAAATCAGGTCCCCTTCCCTGCCGGGCTGTGCTGTGCTGTGTGGCAAAGTTGTGTAAATCTCATGACTGTGTGGACAGAAATACAAATCCGTTGACAGGTAAAACAACTCCAGTGTATGTATTTATCTGTACATTTAGCTGTTTGCCTGAAGTTCAGCTTTAAGTAAAGGGGATGAATCATTTTATTAAATAAACTTTTCTTGTCTGACATCTGGTAAGCTTAAGAGAAGTTGAAAGCTGATGGAGGTGCCTGCATGCAATTGTTGTTCTCTTAAGTGCTCTGGGAATGCGTGAAGTGAGTGTTTCCAAGTCCATAGTTGGAGTTCTAGCATATATCTCCCTCTACACCCCCTTAGTGCAATGTACTAAGTCTTTCTGGCCTGTAGTGAATCAAGGGGGATCGCAATTTTAATGAATGGACCCTATTAATGTATATATCTCAGATACTATTTCCATCATTAGAAATAAAGTAGAAGAAGTAATAGTTTTAAGGAAAGTATGTTTTTATAGAAGATACTATAACTCTATGGCTACCATAAATGTATAGCTCAAGTTAAAGTAGTATTAAAGTCAATTTTGGGGGCAGTAGTAAGCAGATATATGCCCCAACATGCCAAATAACAACTAACTTACCTGTGTCAATACTGCTCGCTCCCGGCTGCAGAAGTCCAGGCCCCGAATGCTGTGAAGGAGGAAGTGTGGGTGGGCGCATGCACAGTCCAGATCACTGGAGGGGAGAGGAGGATAGCAACAATGAAGCTGAATGGATGCAGCTGGGAAGCCAGGTGGGCGCATCTTGGACAGACACCATGGGACACAAGAAATCTGCGCTGGATCAGAGACCGGCACCAGCGCTGGAGGGACTTTAGAAAATGAGTGGAAGGAAGAAGCTGTTTGGATCAAAAGCTATCACATAAGGTAAGTCCTTACAGCAGCATGGAGGTGGGGGGGGGGGCTGCCTTTAATGTCACTTTAACCTCTTGCCGTCCGCCCGTAGTAAAAAAACGGACGGACGGCACTGCAGCATCTGCGGGTTGAAGATTCAGGTAGGGGTGATACCTGACAAAATGGACAGATGGTAGATAAATGTGGTCATTATTTTTGTTATAATTTAATTGACAACATCTACATTAGTAACTGTTTCTTAGCCCAGCATAGAATACCTTTCCAGGCTGAGACTTCCTAAATATTTGGAAACAGACAACAATTTGCAGAGCTTGTAACTATTTCCATTTTACTTTCCAATAAACGGAAAGGTACAGAATGTGAATGTACTGCTGCAAATTCTGCTCTTTTTATACAGAGAGCTGACAAAAGGTGAGCAGATCACTGAACTGAATGCTGCACCACATATACTCAAACTCTCTAATACTTTAAATGCCAAAGCTGCCACACTGACAATCTTAGCATAGACCTTGCCTTCCCTGTGTTTTTGATATTGGTTCCCACCATTCATTATTTACGCAGAGATTAACCTTGCCCCGGTCCTGCTGCTCAATCAAATTTAGGATACATTTATTAAAAAGACTGTATGGTATTGTTTTAAAGGTCTCTGTGACCCACGAATGATTATGTAGTTCAGCCCTAAGACTTTATATACACAGAGGATTCATCTGCTGGATATTTTAAACATGGTATATTTTTCCAGTGGAAACATAATCTCTTTAAATCAAACTATTCTGGCAGAATGACTTTCACCTAAACAGTTCACTGAAGCCTTTATAAACTGAAAGTGTAAGAATTACCATCTGGAGAGCTTGTGTCTGACAAACAGATATAGCAATTCTGCTCTCAAGCATTCATTTGTTCACAGCCCATACTAGCAATAGCAATTGCTACACCCTAAGAAGGGTGAGAAAGCATCTCTGATTAACTAGCTATAATCTTCTTTAAGGTGTATTTAGCGATGATTTAAAGTGAAAGTTAGATAAATCACAATGCTTCCCACCCCCATAAACCCCCCAGACCCTTCTTTTCTTGAATAACATACTGTAAGAATCGTATGCTTTTTAAGAACTTATCAAGCTGCAGCCTTAGCATGCTTTTTTTTGTATTCTAGCATAGTTGAGGCTTTTGCAAAGCCCATCCAATTGAAGTGATGGTGATGGCGCTCTTACTCAAAAACTTTGCCTGCACATAGCTCATCTATTGGGAATAATAATGCCCATACTTAACACATGTCTGTACACTACACATCCACTATAAATCATGGTGTAGTACTCTGAAAGGCATATCTGAACACTGCCTGTCCATTGAATATAATGGTGCCATACTCTGAAATGCATTTATACATACTGCCTGTCCATTTAAAATAATGGTGCCATACCCTGAAAGGCATGCCTGCACGCTGCCTGTCCATTGAATGCAATGGTTCCATACTCTGAAAGGAAGATCTGATACTACCTGTCCTTTGAGTATAATGGTGACATACTCTGAAAGGCATGACTGCTCACTGCCCACCAAATAAATATAATGGTGCTGCACTCTAGTAGGCATGTCTGCACACTGCCTTCTCTTTAGACTAGCACTGTGTAGCCACACTTTTCAGAGTATAAGATTAGTATATGGATAGCAACAATCTGACATGGCAGATGCTCTCCTACTGTCATCATCAAATGCCTATGGTCTCTATTTAGGAGCTACAGAAGGCAGTATTATGATAAAATTGTGTAGCCACCTTTCTGTAACTGGGGTGACTCCATAAATTTAGCTCTGCTGGGCTGTAAACAGCCTGAGGCAAATAGATAGTGCTTTGCTCATATGGTCTCCCCTTAAGCCAAGTGCTTTGCTCATATGGTCTCCCCTTAAGCCAAATGTTATTGTTTGCATCTGCCAGGTGGGACCCTGGCAATAGAGTAAGAAGATCCAATAATGCTGGGTTACCAACATTTGTGTCTCCTTGGCCAACCACTGGGAGGTTTATTGCCAGTGGTGCATGCTGGTGAGGGGCTTAAGTATTCGGGGCTGACCTTGTGAATGTCTTTTTCCTGGGTTCCTGCCTGGGGGAGGATGCGTTTCTGACTGAAGTTCTGTTAGTCCTGCTGTCTAGAAGAGGCATGCATGTGGCTAGAAATGGAGGCTTGGATTTGGACCTGAAGCTGTCCGGACTGGTAGAGGGTGAAGCTATTCCAAGATGGAGTGTCAGGACAAGTGACTGTTGGAAGGTCAGTCTGGGTAGAACATGGATCCTTGCTGGGGCCTGATGACTCTCTTGTTATAGAATGTGTGTGTGTGTTTTTAATGTTACCCCTTTGCCCCTCAAAGTTATCAGAGGATAACCTTATTCATTTATTATTACCAATGGCTGGCAATCCACAGAACTATTAAAATTGCACACAGCCTTTCGCCATGTTGCAAAATAGCTTAGGCCCAACATTTTGTTCAGATGATCTAGACAAGAACTATACATTGATGTTCACATCTGCTTTGACTGTAGTGTTAATGATAGCTTGAATGGTGTGTGATACAAATATATCTAGCAAATAAACAAACATAAGACTTCTCCATTTCTTTAGAGGTTGAAAAGTAATTTTTTTGGGAAGAGCATGACATAGATTTATTTTTTGTGATTTAGAACTCCTCTTTAAATGACTGATTTTATGCTTTTAGGACTATCCAGATGTAACAGTTGGAGTCTTTATTGAACAGCCAACTCCTTTCCTGCCAGAGTTCTTCAGCAGACTGTTGGCACTTGACTATCCCAAAGAAAAGCTATCGGTCTTTATTCATAACAGTGTAAGTATTCTAAGATGTACAATATCTGTTTTTCCATGATAGCATGTTCATTAGCTGCATTTCTAGCTCATTTACAAGCTTTGAGACTTGAGAAATTGACATTGTTACACATGGGCCGTTATAGGTTTGAATGCCAATAAACTTTATGGCACTTTGGAAATATGCATGTTGACTTGCATCCCTCATTAGACAGATTTATTCTGATTACTTGTTGCACTGAATTGACATTGTAACTGACAGTTGTACTGCTATTTCAAGGTCCCCATTTCTACAATATAGAATGCTGGATTTTTATGGCTCGTAATGGATCTCTAAATTTCATAGGCTATAAGAGAAGAAGCTTGTTGCCTATTTATTATAAACAGTTTATAAGGGTGCTAGCTATGTTAAAAGTTAATAAATATCTGTTTTTGTTTTTTTCTTATCCAATATGTGCTTATCCAAACTCCATATATTTCACTGTGAAGATATATTTGTGAAACCCCCAAAAAACACACAGAAAAACACAGAAAAGGGGAGGAGAGGGAAAGAGAGAAAAGATAAATTGTGTAATATTCCTAGGGCATTTAATTTTTTAATAGGTTCAGCATTGGATCAATAATAACTTGTCATATGACCGAACCAACTACCCATTATATCATATACAGTATACACCTTATCTATTTTTGCATTTAACTAGTTCCTCAAAAAGAAAAAAGGAGAAAAAAACCCTTAAAAAAACAACCTAAAGAGGCTGTATGAGGCAAATTACTGAGCCGCTTAAACTGGCTTGGTATATAAAAACTCATAACCAGGACTATACAGGATGCCATGTCTTTTAACCCCTTCATGACTGAGGCCCTTTTTTCCATTTTTGCACCCATGTTATATTCCACATTTTAGGCCTGAAAATGACGTAAAACCCCCCAACATTATATATTTTCTGAATGCCAAGACCCTATAGAATAAAATGGTGGTAGTTGAAAATTTTTATGTTGCGCAATATTAGCGCAACTCCTTATTAAACCCCAAAATTTAGTGACAAATTTAATTAAATGCCCCAAAACACAACAAGTCACGAAGGGGTTAAGAACTTCCTACTTCATCTCCTTAGGAGCAGTCCAATAGAATCACCTTCTTCTTTTCTTCCCTCCTTAGCTCTCTCTTTCTCGATTTACGCTCACTCTTTCAAAACTGCAGCCCACTAATTATGGATATGCTGCCGATTCTTTGTTTTGAATGGACTGCACTGTGCAATGCTAAGAAAAAAAATCAAAAATACTGTACAGCACAGAGAGGGCCCTTGTTAACAACATTGTAAAAACACAAATCTTGTAAATTACATGCTTGGGAGATGCCTTTAAGCTAAATGTTTTGTTACAGAACAGTATGAATTTCACAGTTTTAACAGTTTCAGGGGTGTTTCAGGGGTGGTAATTTAAAATTAGCTTGGCTTACATACAACAGCAGTATATCAATCTGATTAATTTAAGTTAAAAAAAAAAGGCTTTTTTTTAAGTAGCTTTAACAGAGGCACAGGATTCTTTATCAAAAGGTGATAGACTCGATTTTACCGACCGATAGAAACTATCCAGTAGAATGTTGTCCCTGTTATTGCTGATACAAAACTGTCCTGCCACTGGCCAATTTCTGTGAAGCTCTCATTGAGAAATAAGACACCACAGATGATGCAGCAGTGTAAAATGGCCAGCAGCAGGATATTTCTAATGAGGGAAATTAAAACCAAAATGTACTAGAGACAAAGTGTACATGCAGGTGTTTTACTACAAGAATTATGATACTGCAGGGGATACAGTAGTATAAAATTGTCCAGCAGCAGAATAATTTTTATTAGGGATAGTAAGCCTAACTGGTGTATTATTTAATATGGGGATGGGAGGATGGGAGGTGGTTTAGGTGATTACTGTCCTTTTTTTTATTTTATTTTTTGAATGATGCAGCAGAATGCTTTGAACAAAATACAGCTCCAAGAATAGATGATCAGTAACAAGTGAATGCTCCACTTTGAACTACCCAAACTTAAAAAAAGGCCCTATCAACATAAACCCACAAAGGCAATGAAAACCCCAAATTACCACCCCTGAAACAAAAGCCTTCTATTTTTAGGGAAGTTTTGCTGCAAAAAAAAAGAAGCCAAAAAACAGTTTAACCAAAAATAAGGGCCATATCAACATAAAAAAAAATGTACCCCTTAAATAAATAGCTGAAGTGAATGATCATCACTACACCTGTCTATTGCACATGTCAGCACTGTTAAACTATGAGTCATATAAGCTATGGGTTTCAAGTGTACAAACATGGACTTATTCTGTTTGTTATCCTGTTACAGCAGTGCATAGGAAGCCATTGTTCTCAAATTATTTCCACTGGTATGATCCTGGGTATGGATGGTAGGAGCACTGTATCCTAAATAGTGCCTTTGCTTATGTATGGCAACAGTTGGATGGCCTAATTATGGCTTAGTAAGGAAGTGCTAAGGGTAATGAAAATATGCAAGGCAGCCTACATTAAAAAATCAGAGATGTATTTTTTCTGATTGGGTCCTCGTTCTCAATGGATGGTAAAACCACACAGTTAATGTGCAGTTTTACCACTCCCCCCAACCTGCCCCAAGCTTCACAGTGCTGTATACAATACTGCAGCCATGATGTTTTGTGTCGCAGGGCACCGCATGTCCGGTTTTGACTTGATAAACAAGACATTTTAAATGAATGAACTGCTTGTGTACATGGTTGCAGCATGGTATTCCAATAGAAAATCCCATTGGGATTTTAAAAAATCCTGCATTTTGAAGGCAGCAGTATCATCTCCAGAAAACCAGGCAGCCGCTGCTCCCCCGCCTTTTGAAAGCGATCCCCCGCGGATCGCTTTTAAGATGACAGCGGAGACTGTAGCCCATCTAAATGAGGCCTTAATCTGAAGTTACAGTAGTGTACTTCATTGTTGTATGTGTGCCATATAGATGCCGTTCTCTAGATTTTCTTGCAGCAGAATTTATTTTTTAGATTTTACCGTAAGGTTATTGCAGGTCTTATTTTGACATATAGATAGGTTTTCTATTAATATCTGCTGTTTTATTACTAGAATTTGATTACATAATAGTAGTACAGTTGACTGACCTACCATTAGCAAGAGATAATTACCATAGAAAATGCTTTCAATGGTAATTTTCAAATCCCTCATGCAATTTAATCACTTAAAAATCTAACAGTAATCACTAAAAACCACAGTGTCACTGTCCCAGGATTTACTCAAAGAAACCACTCACATTATGATTTGTATGAATCAGTGCTCCTTCCAATCAAGAAAATGCCTAATATAATGATGTAAGAGTTTTTTAGCATGTCCCCAGGGCTCTTCTATAATTTTCCCCAACGGTTCACTATAAAGAATTGTTTGTATAAAATAGCCACACCATCATCTAATTGTCTAATCCCAATTGCCATCTTTTCAGTAAAAGAAAGGACTGTGTATGAGGTTCTGATCTTCTAATTGCCATCCACTCCCAAAGAGATATTAATTTGTACACCTGTGCTTACCTGTGTTTTTCAACATTTCATTATTATCCATGTCTATACCATGGGAAAAAACACGATGTTCCCATGTGCTGTAGATCCATTTGTAACTTGATATCCACATTTGTTATGACATATTTATATTTGTTCCTCAATTTATCTAGACATGATTTCTGGAGATAGTTACAAAAGCAACAAACCTGTCTAAAATAACTAGTTCACTAAGTTCACTTTACCATAAAACTGGCCACATATGCTAGAATGTGAGAAAACACAAATACCCAGGTTGAAAAAAGACACGTGTTCATCGAGTTCAACCAAAAAACACAGCAGTTAATAATAAGAATCCAAACAACATGTCAAAAAAGAGCCCTGTAAAGATCTTACACGGAAACTAATATTATATATGTAGCTAGAGTAAAATCTAGAGAACATGAACACTTGGCAATGATTTCCCACCTTCGACTGACAGTTTTGTGAACTTACAGGATTATTCACAAAAGGGTGAATAGTTTGGAGAAGGTAGGAGTAGTGAACAATCTAGGCCAAAATAGCCGATTTGGGAAAATTCTCCAATTCAGCTCACTTTCCAGTTCAGCTATGTTGTCCTAGATTGTTCCCTTCTCCTGCCTTCTCCAAACTCTTCACCCTCCTGTGAATAACCCTGCTAATGTTCTTGGTTTGGCTGATTCACTTATGTGTGCTACTTACTGTGCACAGTAAGCAAATGAGCTAAGATTACCATATCACTATGCCAGTCAACGTTTAAAAAAAAAAAAAAAAATATAGGCAAAACAAATTACAAGTTGTGATCTTCCATTGCCTGTGCAGCCACAATTGATTAAGAATCTAGAGATGATTTTAAAATATATATATATATATAGTTTTGATTAGGTCTGCATTCACACCTAGGCGTCTGCATTTTTTTGCGCTTTGTGCACGATTTCATGGTGTTTTGCGCATTTTTGCACATTTTTACACACGTCAGATGCGTGCACATGAAGAAGCTCATCTTAGCTAGCAGATTGAAAGACATTGTGGTCAATAGACAAACGCGTATTAAGACTTGAAAAAATGCACACAGAAATGTGCAAAACACTTGTTGCATGTTTCTAGGCATTTCCATTGAAGTCTATGGGCCAAACATGATGTAAACTGCCTGAAAGAAGCTCTTTTTCCAGCGACAGGCATTTTACAGCTTGCAACAAAACGCTCAGGTGTGAACAGGGGTCATTGAAATGAAAGGGATTTCTTGTGTTGATACTTTTGTCTGTCTCACGACAAAACGCCTAGGTGTGAAAGGGGACTAAGCAATTAATCTTTCTGATTCTGCTTTCTAAATCCTCTGTCGGATTCAAGCCTCCTCATAACACAACAAATCTCCATTGTTACCTCTGTCCAGGAAGAAGTAAAGCAAAATCAAGAAATAACATCATGACTTGCAGAGGTCTGTGTGTGTCACAATTTTGGCCCTCCGCAGTTACAAATTTGGCAGATAAATTAATAAGCCTATATGTATTTCAACTATTCAGCTTGTATGCCTGAAGTTTCACTTTCATTTTTTGCCATTTCTATATTGTAGGGCTTAAAACTTGCTTATGGCTTTCTGCTTATGTTTGCATTAGTATGTGTTTTATCTGTCTCCTCTGTTATCCAATATTTCCAGCGATGCATTTTTTGTGTTCTAAAAATATCACTCAGGCATGTTCTTTCATTACAGGAGGTTCACCATGAAAAACATATCCAGAAGTTTTGGGAAAAAGCCAAGGGGGTCATTAAGACTCTCAAGGTGGTCGGACCTGAAGAAAAGATCACGCAGGGAGAAGCAAGGAACATGGGAATGTAATACCTCCTTTAGATACATTCTAATCAATAACTGCCTCTGTTGTGTGTGAGAGTTAATTAGTTTTTTCTTTTAGTGGACATGAAATTGTTGTTGCAGTTTAGGTTGTTTTATATTTAACTGAAACCAATGTAACAGTGCTACGTGGACAGTAGTGAGCTCAATCATTTAAAGGAGAACTATGAGGTGAGTGATTTTCACTCCCCTCATAGTTCTAGCCGACATGTGACAATGAGACTGTCACAGGTCGGCTCAGTAGATCGGGAGGTGAGCGAACATATACCGGCGTTCGCTCACCTCTCGATCCTGTCACGTCTCTCTGCAGTGACAGGGGAGGGGCTGGATTCCCCCCTCCCACTCCGATCCGCCAGCGCTGACTGGCGGAACGGACGGGGGAGGGGGCGGGTACAGCTGGCTCTGCCTCTAGATAGGCAGACTGTCAGTCACGCAGCTGGGCGGATCCCGGCACAATTGTCGGGATCCGCTTCAGCTGCGGCGTCTCAGTATACCGCGAGCAGCTGCTCGCGGTATACTGCGGCGCCTCGGTATACAGCGAGCTACAGCGAGCCTAGGGTGACGGGAGGACGCTAGTTTGTGTTCTCCCATTACCCTAAGGATAACTATGGGGAAAAGACAACCCCATAGTTCTCCTTTAACAGACTTCACACTGTCATAGTTCACCAATATATTGGCTTGGTATTATACATATAATCAACATTGGCTCTCCTGAGTTAATTTACCAAGTCCATTGCTACAGGATTATTCTTTTAACCAGGTACTGTAATTAAAGCCTAGTTCTACCTAAAACTGTTTTTAGTTCTTAGTGAGTAAGTGCCATTTTTTTTTCTGTCAAGTTGAGGTTGATTTATTAAAGGCAAATAGGGTGTCCACTTGGCAAGGGGATTTGTACTTTGCAGTGGATGTTTCCCCTTAGTTTAGAGCATGAGGTGAAGATCTGCTGACTTCCATTACCCAATCACGTGCAAGCAAAAATAATGTTGTTTTTTTTTAAAGTTGCCTTGCACATGATTGGATATTCTTTGCAAAGTGACATTTCATGGCAAGTAACAAGCTAAGGGACACTTCCTCTGCAGAGTGGGAATTCCCTTGCCAAGTGAACAATCTATTTGCCTTTAGTAGATCAATCCCTTATAATTCACTTCTCTACAGCAATAATTTGGAGTTGTGCTTAGACATTTACAAGTGATGTAAACTGACATTTCTCATCCCTTTTATATCCTTTATGTAATTATATTCTTCTTAAATATCCATAGCAGTACCTGGCCTTACCTCAGTTTTGCTTCTTTCTGCTTTACAAAACTGTTATTGCAGGCTGCAATTTTACAGCACCATTTAATTAGTCAACAATCCCACATAACTCTCTGTTTTGGCAAATCCATAAAAAATATGTTTCCAAATGTAGGATGAAAAGAGACATTCCTGACATGTAATGGCAAAAAAGAATTAGAGATTGTTTACCACCAATTGCTGCTGTTATGCAGTAGAGTTGAAGATTACTAAGCCCCAGTATAACAGTAACTAAAGCAATGTAACACTAGAGCTATTCTAATTGATAAAAGGAACCTATTTGGTCAGACCCAAAATAAATAAATGTTTTATACATATTTTTATTTTCCCCATGTAAATATAATATATTGTATTATTGTAATTTTAAACCCGCAGGTAGAGCTTTAGACTCATGTTTAGATTTTAAAGGTTCTACCTTTTTTTCTTTGATGTAAGTGCTGTTTTTTAAGGAATTTAGAAGCTCAGAAACCTCAAGTTGAAATTTTAAAAAAATCATAGCCCATGTTAAATTCAAATGTGGATCAACAAACATGGGTGACAAACCAAACAAATATCCATAAAGTGTCCATTTTTTTTTATTGTTTTCAATTCAATCCACTTGATAAATCAGCCAACATGTTTCTAGGGCAAACACACACGCACTTCTTCATGACTTAAAAATAAGATTTTTATAAGCAGGACAATTTTAATGAGAAATGCTAGACCCAAATTTTATAGTTACAAAGCACATACTGGAATATCAATATTTTACAACTTATTCTGAGATCTTTTTGTAACGATTGATGGATCTGGAAACTCTGCCTTGATTATCCCCAACATAATCCCTGTGACATATAATAAGCTAGTTTCATGAATCAGTTTTCCAGCATATACTCTGATTTCTCTATAACAGGATTTCTTTTGCTAATGTTAAATTCCCTCTCGGAAATAAAAAAGCATAAAACAATTCTAGCATTCTTTAATGTGGCGTTTTGCTATTTTTTCCATTGAAAGCAGAGAAACCAGAATCCAGCATTTTATATGTTGTCTATTTTTACTTTAACTCAATGTTCTTGTTTTGCTCAGGGACATTTGCCGGCAGGATGAGCAATGTGACTACTACTTTAACATTGATGCTGATGTAGTGGTGACAAACCCAAAGACTTTAAAAATACTAATTGAACAAAACAGGTTGGTAATTGAATGCAATATGTACATTGTAAAAGGTAATGAAATCTTAATTGCCGAGTTTCTAAGAAAGCTGTACTTGTCATTATTTTACTGTGAAGTATTTCAAAGATCTTTCAACAGCTGCCTAATGAACATTCTTTTAATGCACAATAAATAAACTTTCTGATCGTGCAACATAATCCAGGAAAAGAAAATCTTGCCTAACTTGCGTCCAGCCTGAAAGAATGTTTTATCTTCCCAAGTTTAAGGATATGACAAAGTGTGACAAATTATAATACATTTGTTTTTTAATGCAAGTGTTGTATCTTTGCAAGCCTTATAACTTTAATATACAACGTAAGTGATGATAATCATTACACACATTTAAAATGTAGTAAAACATTATATTAATGCAGTTAGTGGTGTTGTAAGTCCTGCTCATCCTTTGGAAGAATGTACCTTCAGAAAACCCCTGAGAGATCCTATCAACCCAACTAAGGTCATATGTTATATGCAAATACTAATGCATTTTGTGGCATTAAATTGGGCCCTTGTGCCCCACAGTGCTTTAAGGATGCTAAGCAAACCAGCAAGTGGCTCTTGAATAACAGAGTGGGATGCATGCAGAAGGTACTTAAGGGTAATATCGATTCTTTATGGTGTTTGAAATTGCATTATACTGTAATGCTACTTTATAAAGGCTAGCCTAATGACAAATTTAATTAAAAGAATTAGTGCACTTTTAGACAAACTGCAAGTGCTATTTTTGCCCCCACCCCTTAATAATCCCACTCTATCAAAATACCTGAAAAATGCCTGCAGCCAATCAGTATTTTTCGGGTATTTTGACAGCCAGTGGGGCCAATTAGCAAGATACTTCAGCTTGGCCCAGTGGGAGATTCCCCCATCCACACAGTTTAGCATAGATGGAGGAATCTGTTGCACTTTTTCCATCTGACCATAGAATATCTGCAGAAAATCTATAGGTGTATGGCCAGCTTTAGTAAGGATCTGCAGAGAGGGATGGTGGGATCGTTTAGGTTAGGGGTGGCAGTCAAAAAGGATAAGTGCACTTTGTTTTAAAGTGCACCTATATTTATCCTTTACATTTCTATCAACAAAAATGCAAAAACTATCAGCCACCATGAAAGAGATTGATGTACATGTTATATACAACATTTGGTTCCATGAGATACATGAAAAACACACCTAGTAGAGAATGTGGTTTTTTTTGCATCATCAGCTAAGATGGCCATACCCAGCACAATACTCTCTGGTGCAAGATGCCGGGATAAGTACTGCTTTCCCTAAAACTAATGAAGATTACACTATTTTTCTTTATGTCTGAGTGTGAGGATGTCCAAATCCTTGAAAAAGATGTGCTTTTTAATTTCTTATATAACCTTCTTTTCTTATTTCAAATGAACTTGCATGCATAGGTAATTGTAACTTTCTTGTATACATTTCTAATCCTGTTAAACTTTGGGGTATATATTGTATGTCACAAAGCTGGACAATTCATACTGATCGTGTTCTGAAAACATGCATACACAGAAGTCACCTTTAATGAAAACTGCATGTAAAAATTATGAGTAGTTCCAAAACTAAAGGCACTAAGGATATATGCACATTTCCCTTAAAAACTGGAATACTGAGAATACTGACTTTTTTCTAAATAAATCTATAAGGGATGCACCAAAACCATTTTTTTAAGTACAAGTACTGATACTTGTACAAAGTACTCACAGATACAAGTACTGATGCATTTTTGTTTATTGTCATGTGACAGTTTTTCTAAAACAATACAGACTAATGATTTCAGAACAGTGCACCAGAGCCCAGTCCCAGCTGCAACCCTGGTAGTAGAAAATGACAAGTTGCGGCACTGGTATCTGAACATCCCTAGTAGATTGATTAGAATAGTACCACTTTTAACAACTAATACCAACTTAGAATGTTGGTATCTCAGTCACTCCGAAAAAGCAGTACTACATAGTAGACATTTGTAAAGGTGCCCATACACCTTACAATTATCATGCGATTTATTTCTTCCTGTCATCGAACCCCCGTTCCATTTCCGTTGGAACACCCCATCATGCACAGAGCAATGTAGATTTTGATGTATCATTTGTTATTAATACTAACTGGCCGAATGTCATCGATTGACAGAATGGATTTTCAATTGCGCATGTGCAGTGCTCATGTTTTTTTTTCCCAGCCGAAAACGCCACGATCGTACGATTCGAAAAAAGTTTTCCAGCCTGGCCAATAGACAAAATTCAGCCAGTTGTACAGTAATTGTGATTATTTCACTTCCCATCAACTAGCCTATTATTGTACGAAAAACCCAATCTCTTTTGGAAATCGAACGATAATTGAAGGTGTATGGTCACCTTAACAATGCAAGCATTTCAAAAGTTACAAAAAGAAACCTTGTAAGGCTGAGGCCTTGTTCACACCAAGCGTGGAGCAGGTGCAGAGCAGTTGCAGACCGGATCAAAACTGCGTCCAATGTATTCCAATGGTATTTTTTGCTCCAGTTCACATCGCAGCGTGCAGATCCAGAGCAGGTCCAGAGCAGGTGAAAAAACTGCAGCAAGCCTTATTTTACCTGCTCTGGAACGCATAAAAAATGCATGCAAATGCCTGGAACGCACTGAAAGCCCATGTTAAACTATAAACAAAAAAATAGTAATTTTTTACCAAAAACGGCCCGGAACGCATAAAAACTGCAGCACAATCCACTGCACTGCGTGTGCAGAAACCTGAGCAGATCTGCTCTGCATTTGGTGTGAACAAGGCCTTAAAGTTCTGTGAAAATGTGCATTATTTTGCTTAATCTAGACTTGTTATAACTACCACAAAGTGCAAAAGAGAGGCTTTTTTTGAGTTGTCTGAACTGCAGTATTTAGTTTAGGTTAAATTAACTGAATTTTAATGTGCATATAACTCAGCCCTATGATATGTACGTTCTAAACTTTGTCAGCAGTGTGCTAGACGATTGACAACTGTGTACAATAAATGGTGAACGGAAGACAGCTAACATTTTCTAATACTTTCAATTCATCGCTCAATTTTGTTTTCTTTCTGAGTTTTCTAAGGATCAGTACCTCTAATTGCACTGTTGTTTCTCTTTGATGAACAGATGTCAGCTTTTAGGGTACATGTTTTCCAACAAGGTTCTTGCATTTATGATCTGTCATTGACATCCCCAGACATCTGAAAGTGGCTGGATATGCATGCACGATTTGGCAGCCTTGTGTACAAACATGACAGCTCAGCTTGGCGGAGTTTCATATTTTGTGTTGAGAGGAAGGGCAAGCATGAAAACTCCATGACTATAGGTCACTTTGGTTTATGACTCTTAGGATTTTTACTAACAGCAATACATCATCTTAACCAAGCTTTCACTGTTCTTTTGCCAGAAAAATCATTGCACCTCTGGTGACCCGTCATGGCAAACTCTGGTCAAACTACTGGGGTGCTTTAAGTCCTGATGGATTTTATGCAAGATCAGAAGATTATATTGATATTGTTCAAGGCAATAGAGTGTAAGTATTTTTTTTAACTAGCAGCTATGCCTGTTTTTACTGCACTACCTTTTTAATAAATTTGAATACTCGCTATTTTTTAGGTGGTTATTGGTAAATTGATTAGATCACTACCACTTTTTTACAACTAAGCGAAAAAATCATAGTGCTTTGATTTGTTAGTAGTAAAAATTTGTACTACATAATAGACAATTGAAACAATGCAAAAGTTACAAAATAAAACCTTGTGAGGCTTAAAGTTTTGTGCAAACTTACTATGTATGTGAAAATTGACATTACTTTGCTTAGTCTACAGTTTTTATAACTACCACTTGAAAAATTGTAAAAAAGAGGTTTTAGTGAGTTATCTGAACTTGAAGTTGTCATAACATTTACGGAGTGTACAATATCAAGTTGAAGACCTGTTCTAGCTCTTTATTGTGTTTGTCATAAATGTCTAGAGAAAAATATAAAACAGTTTTAATTTCTAAATCGGAAAGCAGCTTAACCAGTGAGACACACAATTTTTTTTTTTTTTAATGTAAAACAATGGCACCATAATCTAACACATTTCCTCCCATATTTTCATGTAGAGGTGTATGGAACATTCCATATTTAGCCAACATCTACCTAATCAAAGGACAAACCCTTAGGACTGAATTAAAGGAAATAAATAATTTTATTCTGGACAGGCTGGACCATGACATGGCACTGTGCAGAAATGCAAGGGAAATGGTAAGGTTGTTCTCAGGTTTGGTAAACAAAACTTTGTCTACCTGTATATATTTGTGTCTGTCTATTAATTCTTGTGACAAATTATCCTAAAAAGTACAAGCCACCTACAGTTTACTGTAAAATTCTTTACAGTGTTGAGCAAACATCTGTTCTTTGCACCTGCATGATACACTGCTGAGAAATGTATGATCATCCCACATTTCGTGAGCAAACTGGATAATTGTGTATACTACTGGGAAAGTAGAATAACAAAAGAGATTATATGTATGCATCTACAGTATATAACTCACTTCCTTCCTAACTAAAAAAATGACCAGTAACTTGGTTTATATAAATATTTAAACTCATATTTACTTATGTAAAGAGCTACTAAATATTGATATGACTTTTTGGTTGAGTTTAGATTTATTGTTTTATTTTATTGTCTATTCATGTTTATGGTATATTTACATCTGTATGCACAGTTCTGATCAAATATTTGTCTTTCACTTCCTTTATGCACAATTTTGTATTTTCACTAACCCTACTGTGTATTTTGGTTATGGAACAGAATCCATTTACTGTAAAGTCACTAATCCTTTATTTTTCTGAAAATATTATTGAAATGTACTTCAAAAGTTGGCAAGTATTTCAAGCTTTGATCATTTTAGATCTTGTAGCTGTCTGCGCATCTTCAATGCTTTCTATCACCTCTTTGCATTCAAAATTTCTGTTATTGCTAACAGCTTGGATATGCTTTGCAGCTCCCATGGTCAAGCACACAGTTGTCTTTCCTCATTCACTTTTCATTTTATTCTTTTTCCAAGGAGTATTAGCCTGAGAAGCTGGTCAGCAGGCATGGCAAGCCACGTTGTGCGTCATTCATAAGCTTTGCTTTAAGCTGCATGTTGTCCATACAACCCCAAAACAGCTCTTCAGCTGCCATCCTAAGCTGTTATTTTTGAATCTGTGTTTTCATGTTTCCACAGTCAATCTAGGGAAAATTTTAAGGGAAAAGGATATACAAGTCAACTTACTTGATGCTTCTTCATTTTAGAGTTTACAAGTACAGAAAGACTCCCCATCTGCAAGAACATTCCATATGTTCAGACCCCCTAAGGTTTTTTGTTACTTTTATATTTACTTCTTCTTCTAGATCTGGTCTGTTCTCTGTTTTTGATCTACACACTCTTCATGGCTCTGTTTGCAGTGGTTATCAGTAGAACAATTTTAAAACAATCAGTAAAGTTAATAAAATGTAGAAAAAGGATCAGAAGATGATTTTTTTATAGATAATTGCTTTTGTGAATATGAATAAAAGCTTTAGGCCCGGTTCACACCTGGGCGTTTTGTAGCGCGTTCCTACGCTCTGCAAAATGCTCAAACACCGAAATCCCATTATTTCCTATGGGTATGGTTCACATCTGGGCGTATTACAGGCCGTATGAACGCGCTACAAAACGTCCTACGCCCAAAGAAGTACAGGAGCTTCTTTGGGGCATTTTTGTCGCGCGCTTCCATTGGGATACAGCCAAGTAGCCCTCGGAAACGCGCGTTTGCGGTAAAAACGCGTGACACGAAATGCGCAACAAACGTGCATATTCGATACGCCTTGGTGTGAACCCAGCCTTTGGCTGGCTTTATGCCTTTGTGTTGCAGTAACACACCATGCACGTGCAGTGTATTGTGGTGCCATTCATTTTCAATAGCACCACAATGCACTAAGGCAATGCACCTGCATTGTTGGGCACCGCAACTCACTACCATGTTCTGTGGTGCAATGTGTTACCACAGAAAGGATCAAGTCTGGTTCCTAGTGTGCTGAGGTGCACAACATAAATGGGTTATCTTAACGCAACACACGTTAACATCCATCATAAAGCACGTGCAGTAACAGTGCACCACTTTAAAAAATAAATAAATCAGTTCTCATTAAGGCTATTAATTATACTATGATAGTCTTAACTTAAAGGTGCCTCCTACACAAACCAATAATATAATGCAGATTTTATACCTAATCTGGTCAGTATACATTTCTAAAGGATCCTGTTGCTGTATTCTTTCCCAAGCACATAGCACACAGATAGGATAGAGTATCCTGTGCTGGGACAAATGTATTTGGCACCCAAGATGAGGTCTCCAAAGTGCAGCCTTACCCCTTAGGGCTAGTTCACACTAGTCACAGTGCGTTCCGGCTCAATTCTGGCCGGAATGCATTGAAGCTCATTGTGGCCAGCTTAGTTTGTTGTGGGGCGCAAGGGTCCTTGGCAGTGCGTTGAACTCAACGGCACCGTAGCCACACCCTCTGGCCGCAATGTGATTGGCTGCATGGGTACACAAGGCACATCAATGCCTGCAGTCCGGTCTGGTCCAAAAAAATGCTGCAAGCACTTTTTTTTTGCCTGGACTGGAACGCAGGCATTGATGTGCCAAACGTCCCCGTGCGGCCAATCGCATTGTGGCTTTAGGGCACCACCATGCCACCTCCCACCCCACAACAAACAGCACCGGCTGCAATGCGATCCAGTGCGTTCCGGACAGAATTGGGCTGGAATGCACTGTGGCTGGTGTGAACTAACCCTTAAGCTGAGAAGGATGCAACTTGTACTTCAACATATAGAGAGGCAGGGCCAGTGAAGGGTGTAAAAACGACAGTTGTTGTCCTCTGGTCCTCAGGTTGCCACCTTTTGGTCCATGGATGACACAACTAAATTGGGAAGTGTTAAAACCAAGCCAGGTTTCCATTAAAGTGGCATTAAACTCAGACGTTAAATCTTAAAAATGCATTCAAGTACCTTAACTATTAACAGACATGTAGCTTATTTGTGGATCACTCAGCTGTAGCTGTTCAAATCATCTCTGAATTCATGCTCACACTGTCCTTCCTGGAGGGTGGCTACTTTTGTTCCCCATGGTCCCTGTGTGTGTTGTAAAGTAGCCACTGCTCCAAGCTCACTCCCGTGTTGGTCTACAATCTCAATACAAACTGGTAGACTACAATCTCATGTTTAGTTTATCGGGAGTGGAGTGAGCTTGGTGCGGAGCTTGGATTGGATGGGGAACAACAGTAGCCACCCTCCACAAGGAAGGACAGTGTCAGCACCAATTCAGAGATGATTTGAGGATCTACAGCTGAGGGATATGCAAATAAGATACATTTTTGTTAATAGTTAAGGTACTTGAATAATTTTTTAAGATTTAACTTCTTTGCTTAGTGTCACTTTAATATTATTGTAACCAAATTTTGTTCATCCATTTGGGAAATAAAGTAGTTTCTTAACTCATGAAAAAATTTGGTTTTTTTTTCTGCTGATAAAGCCACTAGAAGTATGTTTCTGTAAAAATAATGTTTTAAATACAAAATGACAACAACAGACTAATGCACATTTATATAAAATTGGTTAAAGGAATGATCCATAATATATTTTATACATTAAGTATATTTGTTTGACATTTTACACAAAACAGCAGTTTATGAATGAAGACTGTAACAGTAGCTGTCCTCCTTAAATAAATGCAGAACAGAACTCGGCATTCACACTGACAGCTAAATCCTACAGATTACACTCGAAAAAATATGGCTCTTGCCATGCCTTGTGTCAACCCTGTACCCAGATGTATAATGATGGCATCAGTGTTTGCTTGTGCTGTCCCTGTTACTGTCTAAATGGTTTTTCCAAGCACAATATTTCAGACCATATGTGTCTATAGCTAGATTTTTTATGCATCTATTCTCTAAATTGAGCTGTCAAAACTACTGGTGCATGGACGACTTAAGAAATAGCATCCTGCCTGGATGACTCATTAGGTAAAAACAACTGCAGTTTTCACTTGGCTTAATAAACAAAAATTCAGCAACTGGCACACAATCATGCCGTGGCAACCACAGCATCACAAAGCTTACACAATGGCCAAGGAATCCATGCTACACATCTGGCTAAACTTCTTTGTTTTAACTACTTTTGTTTCTAAAAAAAAACCACTTTCAAATTGGGTAAGCAATTTATAGGTATTGGTCTAAAAAATTGGGCCTAACATGTTTTTTTCTCTGAATATTACTTATTTTTCTCCACTCATTGAAGCTTTTTTTTATTCTTGAAGTTAGAACTGCATAGTTACCTGCAATCTGGCAAAAAAAATATTTTCTTTTAATCTGACGAACATCTTACTCCCTTACTCAAGTTTGGTTATTTGTGAAATATGGAGATAGCCATCTAGAAATAAAGGTACTGCGCTCACCAAAGTGAACCATGCAAACCATATCATTTTGCTGCCACTTTTTTTTAGATTTTTTTTTGCTTTGAAATTTAAGTTGAAGGGTAATTTATATTGGCTATAAAAATATCATTGGTTTACTGAGAAGGAAAGACAGCAATGATCTTTGTTTAACGCTCGGTTACCTCTGCTCCTGTGGGGGTATTGTTTGGGAATACTGTAAAAAATCCACACAATACATCTGCTGTATAGCAATAGCCATATCAATACTTACCTCAGATTGTTTTCACCAGACTACAAAATGGACAATACCTATTCAAATGATGAATCAAAAATAATTGTAAACAATATATGAAATTATCATGTTAGTACCTGTTGGTCTGGGAAAAAAATCACTAAAACATTTGCCTTTTGCTGATTTAATATAGGTGACTATATGAAAGGGGTTGAACAAATAAAACCTGTAAAAGTACTACCTGTTTATAAGTCAACTATTCTGACAGTTATCATAAGTTAAAGTGTATGTTTGGGCAAAATAAAAAATATAGGTGATAGGAATAGTATAGGAAATAGAGGTGAGCCCAGCAGTCCATTATGAATAGTAGGTGTGAATTTCTGTGATCTTGCATGGAAATATTTCTGGTTTTAGGGACATGTTTTGATGGAGATAGATTTACACATTATACAATGCTGCCATAGTACATTATGTTATGACACTGTAGCACATTATACAAAGCTATGATGGGAACTAATATCAAGCTGCGTGAATAGTTTTATTACCCAGCAAGAGCATATCATGCCACAAATCCTATATAAACTGCAAGAACACATTATACAATGTGGCCATAGATGTGTTATATTAAGTCATATCAGCACATGGGTGTAGAGATAAAATACAGCAGAACAAAAACGGTTGATCTGGCAGAAATCCAATAAGCTCTTAAATTCCCATTTAAGCTAACAGCATAGTGCCTCTGCTGCATTGAAATCGTAAACAGTGTTGTCATCCCTGCCCAGTTTTCTGTTCTAGACCACACAACACTTTCCCCTCCCCTCATCTTAGAAGAAGAGGTGCTTTTGTAGTTCAGCAGTGGAGAACTCAGGAAGGGCTGACAACAGTGCTTTGAACTTCAGTGCAGCAGGGACAGGGTTGTCAGATCAAACACGGTTAGGAGCTTTCTGGATTTCAAACAGGATCAACTAGTATTTTTCTGTTGCATCTTTTTTAAAGCCCCTTTTCAGGCTATATCGCGGGACAAAGAAAAAAAAAAGTCCCAATTTAAAAGCCCTTTTTTTTTTAAACCTATCTTAAGCCATGGTCACGTGATGCTGCTGCTTGGGCCCTTCTTTGGGTGTCCATTTCAGCGTCAACATACAGCACCTGCAAGATATGGATAATTCCTATTGGATATCCATCAAGAGGAGTTCTTTTATCGTCCACAAGAGGTGATGTCATTAGAGGGGAGTGAAGGGAACCAGCAATCTTAGGCACCATTCAGTTTCATGGTCCTCACACCTGAAAACAGCAGCAGCAAGGGTCATGAAGGAGGGATGTAGTTGAGTGTATCTGATTTCACAAGGTAAGGTAAAAAAAACAAGTAACAGGTTTAGAGGTGGGTGAAAGGGAGGAGTTGGAAAAAAGATAGTTTTTGCCCAAAATGGGTCTTTAAAGAGACATATTGCCATATTTTGCAGAGAGATACTAAATATGTTTGTTTTTTTTGTAAACTTTGCATAGACATACACTTGAATACTGTATGCTTAGTCCGAGGAAGCAACCCCTTTAATATGTCATTTTAAACATGTTGTGCCTTTTACTCTGCTTTATAACCGTTAAAGGAAGTTTACTAAACTTTGCTGAAGTGCAAGTCATTATTATTACTTAGTCATTTTAAATGCATAGGAACATTGAACAAAGCAATTTGTAAGCTATTCACATGGAAGCCTTTTTTTCCATCTCTGGGAATATACAGGAAAGGGTTCGTTTAATAAAATCATTTTTGGAATGAATCATTGCAGTGTTTGATTTCCTAAGCAACACTAGAAAATGTCATGATTTTCTGAAGATTTTTTTTTTCATTCACCTGCAGGATTAAGGGGGTCTACTAATATGTTTCTCCTTAATTGTCTTAGGGGGTTTTCATGTACATTACAAATCGCCATGAATTTGGAAGACTTCTTTCAACAGCTAACTATAATATTTCTCACTATAACAACGACCTTTGGCAAATATTTGAAAATCCTGTGGTATGTATCCAAGAAGTAGATATATACAATATATAATAATATTAAAGATAAATACATAAAGAGAAAAAGTATGTTTTCAAAAGTACAGGAAATATATAGTCCTATTGCTGCAATGTTTTTCAGTGGTGCCAATTCACAATAATGGCTTGTATTCGTGTGAACTGAAAAAAAAACTAGGACAGTTTGCATTTTTTTTAAAGCTTCTAGCAAGAACAGGACAGGGAAAGCAGATGCACATCCAATTGTAAAATCACATCATCACATGTGTCTTATCCCATCTTGCTGTGTAAATGGGCCATAATAGATCAGTATGGCCCAGATAATCATGTGTATGTTTTGTGTGCTGCTCCTTCTCATAATCTAAGGCCCACATAGACATTTGCGGGTAATTGGATGTGTAGGATTATTCTGACCGTCTTCAGGGATATGTATCTTCCGGTGTGATCATGAACATAAATAGTTGTCATCCAATCTATCATGTCTAGATAGGAGAGGGGGGTTCTGACATTCTTACCATGAACAAGCCTCACCTGCAAGGCTCCTACTAGATACAAGACTAAGGTCTAATCTCACCAGCCACATTGGGTTACATTGGGCAGGATTGCACAACTCAGTCAACAAAAGAATTTGTCTAATAGCTTATTGTTTGAGCTCACAACAATGCACTGCATTGGTCTGCAATGAAAAACAGTAGGACAGGTTGCATAGTAACAATGCAAAGCAGTGTAACACAGCACCCCGATACAGCACATACCTATGGACGTGCATTATACAGAGCATAACGCATGCCCACTGGAGTAAATGGACCCTAGCATGGCCATAGTGGGAGACTGCCACCAATATACACATCTGTTCAGATTATGTTAGCTTGTGCAGTATGTTACTTACAACATGGACACAGTACAAAAAAATTCTTTTTTGGCTATGAACCTGCTACTTCATAGCATATAACATAAGGGGATTGTTATTTATGTAACTAAAATGTGTAGGTCAACACCTATCTAAATTCTAGACTACGTTAGCAATTTTAATGTCACGGGACTGAAATAAACGTGCTGAAAATGTAATGTCTGGTAGTAAGAAAATACACTTCTCAGCAGCATGAGCTACAAATCTTTCATGTAATTTAGACAATATCTCCACTGCATTAAACATTTTTTTTTGCCTATGTGGTTACATAAAAAAGTGCCAGTTCTTAAAAGAAAATCCAAATCATTAACTGACCACCCACAGGTTAAATTCCTGCTGAGTTGGCCAACATTTGGCATGTGGGTGACCCTGATGCCACAACTCTTTAACAAAAGACGATTTTGCAATCAACTGTTGTCAAAGGAGCCAGTTGGAAAAGGATTGACCAAACACTACCTATATCCAATCAGTTGCAGGCACTATTGGGGTTATCAGCAGCTGTGCTGTTTAGCATAGGTAGGGGAATCTAATCATTTCTATTATTCAGCCTGCAGCATATGGCCAGCTGTAGCCCTCATTCACACCTACAATGTAGGTGCGTTCAGGGATTCCGGCGTCAGGAAATTTCCTGCAGCTCCTCTCCGTACCGAAGGGGACAAGTGCCTCGTCCTCAACCCTGATCACGTGGTTGTGGGGGTCTGCGGGCAAGGGGGTTTATTTGCAGCGGGGTACCCCTTTAATTAAGTGGGCACCCAGATGCCGCCCCCCTCCCTTGTGAATAAGTAAGGGGTACTTTTACCCCGTGCCCATTCACTAAAGGGTTAAATAAAATAGTTAAGTCCAGACTTTCAATAAAATCCTTTAATTGAAAAAAAATACATGTTTTTGACAAGTCACCCCTTTAAGGGGCACCCAGATGCCGCCACCCCCCTTGTGAATTAGTAAGGGGTACTTTTACCCCTACCCATTCACTAAAGTGTTCAAAGATAGATTAAATAAAAACACCAGACTTTAATCAAATCCTTTATTTGAAAAAGAAACGCAACAAAGGATTTTTGACAAGTCCTTTTATTTTTTATTTTAAAAAAAAACCAAAAAATTGATCCACTGACGTAATCCAGGGTCAATCACGGAGTCCAGCATTGTCCACGACGATGACAAAATAAAAAATAAATAGAAATATTTTTTTTAAATGCCGACCGCCGTCCCGTCCTCTACCCGTTGACTCCCGCCGCATAATGGCATTTTGACAGATGCCGGCAAAACATACACGATTGGGCGGAGCTAGCGGTGACAGCTAGCTACACCAAATTGTGTAGTTTGCCGTCATTTGACAGGCGAGACATGATTGGGCAAAATCATCATGGCTTTGTCCAATCATGGCTCTAACTCAATACTGAGCCCTGATTGGGCAAAGTCTTGCACCTGACCTGTGGTCAGGTGCAAGCCTTTAACCAATTAGAGCTTCAGAGGGCGCTTTGACTTGTGGGACGTTGCACGGTCGAACAGACCGCAAACGTCCCAAAAAGTTCAGTGTTCGGCGAACGCTTGAACAGGTAATGTTCGAGTCGAACTTGCAGCCCATCTCTAATTGCTGGTGTAAATGAGGGCTTACTGTGTTTTATCTAGCCACATACTACAGTCTCCTTTCCTTATGAAAGGCAATTTTGAATCAATTTACAAAACCAATGCAATAGGTGGTATTTCTGTTTTTGCTCTATAAGCATATTGATATGAATGAATCGTGGGCATTTCAGAGAGTCAGACTGCTTAGTTATAGATTTTAACAGATGGTCATTTTAAGTGACTTAAGTGAGTTACACATAACACAACTGATTTTTTTTTTTTTTTTTACAGGATTGGAAGCTAAAATATATAAATGCCAATTACTCCAAGATCTTTACAGAAAGCATTGTTGAACAGGTAAGAAAACAATTAGGATGGGGTTGTTCCACAGAATCCCACACACATAAATGTAAAAACATTAGTTGTATTCCTTAAACTGTTTAAATGAAATTTAAGACAATGCCTGGGAGCTAATGGCATACTATTTTATATTAGTAGGTTATTTACTTTGAGCTGGTCAGGCAATATTTCGTTACAAGTCCGTTACAGTCAGTCTGTTTTCAGGCACTGGAGGCTGGAGGGCAGCATACAAGGGTGCACAAGAATACTTCAGCTATATAAAATGATCTTTCATAATTTGAGAGAGCATGTGACACAGGAAAGCTGTGATGCTGCAATATAAAATATGAGTGTCTCCATGTTGCCTTTGCAGTTTGACATAGTTGTGTGAATCAAATGAGTGACTTGGCAGCTCACCAAGATTTGAATAAGAGTATACAGTACATGCCTCTTGTATTAAGTTAATATTTGCTTATCCCTGCGTAAAAGAAACTAAAGCTGTATCATGGATACTTCAACATAAAGTATGAGCCTGAAGTATATTTATTTTTTCCAATACAGCCCTGTCCAGATGTGTTTTGGTTTCCAGTATTTTCTGATCAGGCCTGTGATGAGATCGTTGAAGAGATGGAACATAATGGACAATGGTCTGGTTCAAAACATACAGTAAGTAAGCTGAATTGCCTAAAGCATCAGTAGATCAGAGTTATATTTGTGGTTGGAGCAGGTAGATTGTGGCATACGGCTCCTAACACAGAGATTGTGTATGTGCAGTGTATGCCAAAGTAACAATATTTCCTAACTAATGAACTCCCTGAACAATTATCTGTGCTCTACCTGAATCCTAAACATCTTATCTAACCTCTAAGACCCTCCCCCCCAAACTTAACTCCCTAACTATCACTTAACATTTAAAGCAGTGCTGTCCCTAAAATAAATGTTTCAAATTGAGCTATACTTGTAAAATTTGACTGAATACTCCCCTTTTCTGTTGCCCCTATTCCTGCAAAATGTCTCTCCACTCTTGGGAAATCGTAATGTAAAGTCTTTTGGGAAAGTGACACTTCCAGGAATTTCCATCTCCTGGAACTTGCACAGTTCTCATTGGTTTCTTCTGCTGACCTCTACATGGGAGAGAGTAGTGATGTAGAAGTCCGCAAAAAAAAACAGTGAAAGCTTTGAGATACCCAAGATATTGATACTCTTGGAAGTATCTGTTTTCTTGTGGACTTTAATTGATGATTTGTCAGGATTGAAATGCCATTATGTGGTGAATCCAGAAGGAAACGTGAATGTGTGCAGTCTTCTTTTATAGGTATGGTTTTTAACATAATTATTCATTATTAATCATCCATGATTAAAAATTGATAATTCAGAACAAGGTAGCGATTTTATTAACCCGTGTCTTCTTTTTTTCTAATTAGGACAAACGAATTACTGGAGGGTATGAGAATGTTCCAACAGACGATATTCACATGTCTCAGATTGGGATGGATAATGAATGGATCCACTTTATTAGAGAATACATTGCTCCAGTAACTCTCAAAGTGTTTGCTGGCTACTATACCAAAGTAAGACCTTTCTTCCTAAATGTCTAATATGAGACATTATTGGTACTTTTACTTTGAGTTTTACTTGCAAAAGCCATTTTCATAGTTGCTATAGATTTATGGCAATCCCATAGCTTTTCTCTGATGCTTGTTACTTAAAAGCTTGTTTTTTAAATAATACCATACCAAATATATTGTTTTTTTTTCAGGGCAGATCTTTACTCAACTTTGTGGTAAAATATACTCCTGATCGACAGTCTTACCTGAGACCTCATCATGATGCTTCAACATTTACCATCAACATAGCTCTCAACAAAAAGGATACTGATTTTCAGGTAATTTTTGTGAGAAAAATATTGCACTGAAGCTGCACTGGTGTCATGTAAAGTGGCCCGTTTACCTGCTTACTGGCTTTAAGGAACATCTTTGCCAAGCATTTTATTCAATGTAAAATTGGACACTACATATCACTGGTGAAGTTTCAGAAAAAAAGTTGTCCTGTGCTATACCCAGATAGGGCAAAGCAACAAAATTGCATTAAACCCCTCTCCCCAGCAGCACCTTACCTTTGTATCACAGTGCACCCCTGCTGCCCCATTCAGCAGCCAGAAGCAAAATAATACCTGGTTCTGCAGGTTATGGAGGAGCATGTGACTCATTCCACATGACAACGCTGGGCCAATCATCAAGTAATAATGCTGTCACATGGGCAGAGTCCATAGTCCTGTGTTAGTTACTAAGGATGGGCTCGGGCGTGTTCGCAGCTCCACGTGCCGAGCCCGCCAGGAAGCTGACAATGCGCAGCGCCAATCACAGGCACTGAGAAATTGCCCAATCTCTGCAGCTGTGGGCCGGGAAAATGTTTCAGTACCTGTGATTGGTGCTGTTAGCTTCCTGGCAGGCTCGGCACGTTGAGCTGCGAACACGCCCAAGCCCATCCTTGTTAGTTACGACTCAAGTAACTCATAGCTTACACAGGGTGGTTTCTCCTGGCAGCTGAACTGAAGCATGTCACAGCTAAAGAGGTCTAAACTAAGAAGACAAAGTGCAGGATACAATGAAATATAGGATCTGATATTACTGACTTGATTTAGAAGGTACAAGTTTTAGGGCTGTCATCCTTATTTCCCTTTCACTATTTGGAGATTCACTGGTTATGCAGAAGTATGTGAACATTAGGTTTCCCTCCCCAACACTAGTTGTATGCATGTTCTGGGTAGTGACCTATTGAGTATTGAAGCAAGAGTGGGGATGAAAGCTTAAAACTTCATCACCAATAACAGCATCCATATTTTAAATAGACAGGTACTCTTTAAAGGTAATAATGATTAATAGGCTAGTAAAATATATGTTTTGCCATGTAAAGCAGCTGCTAAGAATATTCATGTTTTATTGTCCGCTATATAGTGCTCGTTTTTTTCTTTTGGCTAGAAATGTCATCTATTAGAGCTTCACCAATAATGGGGTACAGGGCAGTAACTTATGTGTGATGGGGCCCCATAGCTAATAATGGGCCTTCTTACCTTTCTATTGCTACCTGCATAAATCTCTGTGACTATAATCATTGCTTCCAGCAGGTGCATTGTCTTCTTTGCCTTGAGCTTTGAACTCGATTGAGTAGTATAATATCAAAAGCCAAGAGATTGTTGCAGATATTTTCTAACTGTTTCGTTTTCTAGCTCCTTTTTTTTAGCAAACTAAAGCATGCTCACAATTAGATTTGTTGGGTCTCTAGCAGTTTTAACAAGGATTGCCTGTATTCTGCAACATCTAACAAAGATGTGCCTATGTACAGTATACTGTCTAAATGTTTCCATTTGCTAGAAGCTTGGTGCAGCTTGCTCTCCGTGTTCTGCAGTTTAGACTAAAAGGGATGTAGCAGTAATTGCCTAAAGTATCCTTTAACCAATTCCGGGCCGCACTATATCTATAGACGGCAGCATTTTTAACAGCCAGCTGTTAATGTACAAGCAATCCGGCATCTATACAGCCGTCGGATCGTTTGTACCGTGCTACACCCCCCCCGCCCCCTGGCCGGGGCTGCCGTTGGTTTCCCCGGTCTCCGCAGCAGCTTGGCAGGTCTCTCCACAGCCACTGATCTCTCCTCCAAATACTAGACCCGAAAGTCACGTTCGGTGTCACTATTCACAGTCTTCAGCTCGTAGAGCGAGGAGAAGAAGCTGGGGAAGCAGATCTCTACTTCTTCAGCTTCTTTGGGATCCCTAGGTGACATTAGGGGTCCGAAAGACCCCTGATGTCTCCATAAAGAGAATCTGTCATGTCCTGTTTTCTATTACAAATAAGGTTAGTGTAAAAAAAAAAAGTGTTTCAAAATTAAAAAAATTAAAGTCACCTATAAGAAAAATAAAAAATGCAAAAAAAAGTTTTGAAAGTCCCCCGCCCCCCACGCGCACACACAAACACGCGTTGGTGCGCCTACGTGTGAAAACAGCAATTGCACTACACATGTTACATATCGCCGCGAACGTCGGAGTGAGAGGAATAATTCTAGGGCCATCAATCACTGTAACCCCATCTTTCATATTTTACCAAACATTATATTATGTTTCTGTGCACTAAATTTTAATTTAATTTAATTTTTTCCTAAAAATACTGGTTTGATAAACATTTGCGCAAAAACTGTGCAACATAAAAAAATGCAACTAGCATTTTTTTAATTCTACGGGGCCTCTGCTTTCAGAAGATTGGGGACTTGAAGCTGTTTTCTAGCCACCAATTTATATTTTATCATGTGTGTGCAAATAGTAAGAAAATGCTCTGGACAGCAAGTGGTTAATAGAATTACATAATGGGAATCACACCTTTAAACTCAATTACCTCAAATTTCTGGAATTTATTAGAAAATTACAGATATATAAGAATATATTGATTTGAAAAAATAAGTTTTAATTTAGGCTTACTGGCCCTTTAGGTACAAACTTTTAGACTGCCTCAATCGCTCTTAGTGAATGGACAGCAGGAGCTGCAAACTTCTCTTACTAGTGAATTTTTGAGCTTGTATGTTACATACCATATGCTACATCAAGAAGTGCTGATACTACATGATGTTCTTTCTAGGGCATTAAGAGATTTTTTTTCAAAAGCAAAACCTCATTAACTTGTCTTTGAAGAAACCCTTTCATCTACGGAAACATGGGGTTAATATACAATGTCTTCTAACACGTTTATATAACAGGTTCCCTAGATAACCTCTTCGGTATAAACAAAAAAATAGTACACTGCCTGTTATAGTTTCTTATTTTTAAAGCACTACAATTAAAGTGCCAATAAACTCAAAAGTCCCTTAACTATTAACAAAATGTATCTTATTTGTGTATCACTCAGCTGTAGATCCTCAAATCATCTTTTCATTCTAGTTGACACTGTCCTTCCTTCTGGAGGTGGTATCTTTTCATTCCTGCTGACACACAGGGTCCCCATGGTCCCTTTTTGTGCTGTAAAGTAGCCACTGCTTTAAGCTTGCTCCCGTGATGGACTACAATCTTAATACAAATTAGTAAACTAAATGTGAGATTATAATGGGAGCGAGCTTGGAGAGGTGGCTACTTTACAACACACAGGGACCATGGGGTACAAAAGTAGCCACCCTCCAGAAGGAAGGACAGTGTCAGCACCAATTCAGAGATGATTTGAGAATCTACAGCCAAGTGATACACAGATCAGATACATTTTTGTTAATAGTTAATGTACTTGAATGCATTTTTTAGATTTAACTCGAGTTTAGGGACACTTACATTTTTACAGCAATTTTTTGTTTTTATATGCATAAAAATGGAGTATTATGATTACAAATTTGGTGGATGAATTAAATGATTAAAATATTACCATGATCTTTCTAGGAAATAATACATTTGTGATCTTTCTTTGTGCAGGGAGGTGGATGCAGATTTGCCAGGTATAATTGCTCAATTGATTCACCAAGAAAGGGGTGGAGCTTCATGCACCCTGGGCGACTCACACACTTGCATGAAGGACTTCCTGTGACGAATGGGACAAGATACATTGCAGTTTCTTTTATTGATCCATGAACTCTGGCAGACTCCTGAACCCATCAGCAAACTAATTTGGCTTTTTGTATTTTTTTATTTATAGAGTTTTTGTTTAAATTCAGATAAGAGTATTTACTACTGTTTTAAAAGAATATGGAACAATAATGGTACTTGGGGACCAGCAAAATATGCATCCTGAATATCACATTGGATAAATCCCCTTACTGCTCGCCATGTTGTTTTTTTTAAACTCCAAGAATACAGAGACAACTGATTACTGATTGATAAAAGTAAGACTTTCAAGTTCCAGCATGAAGCACACAAACAAGAAAGCCACATGGTAATTTGAATCTCTTTTTTTGTGGGCTGAAGCAGTATTCAACCAATTGACTAGGAGCTAGTGACATCACTTGAACATGGTTCAGCCCATAAAAAAGTTTGAATAAACACATAAGTAGCAGATGAACGTAATTATTGTCACTGACGTATTTAAGATAATAGTAATATATGACTGCATTTCAAGCAGTTATGCCTCGTAGCACAATCTTCAAAAATAGACTTTTTTTAAAATCTAAATGATACAAGTTTGTATTTGTTTTGCACTGCAGTCAATTTGTAGCTTTAAGGGAATCTATCCTGAAGCAAAATAACGGCCTATGTCAACTGGCTTTTGTTTGCCTCAAGTGAGTTTTGCATTCCCCTACAAGTCTGTGGGAATGCAAAACCCATTTAAAGCAGGACAAATGCAGGTCAAAAAAGCTCATCTGCAAGACAAACGTATCTGTCAATGAATTCTGAGTTATCTCAGAAGCATCTCAAACTGATGTCAAACTGATGCCATTGATACAAGCCTAAAGCCTGCTGACACAGGCCCTAGGTGTCTCAGAAGACTCTGTTCTGGTTCCCTGCAAGGGACGCCATTGTCTGGGAATTACTATACAGCCTATGAGTTGGGAATTTGAATCTTCTCAGCTCATTCTTTTGACACACAGGTGCTTTGCTTATAGACAGATTTCCTATAATATACATTTTTACCTCCAAAAACTGTGAGTCTGCAGTCTAAAACCTCTAGAAAAGTATAATGTTAATGTAAGTTTGCAAAGACAAAAGACCCAGTGTACATATAATATTTATTATGGCAAACGGATTTATTTTTCCAAAGAAACAAAATATCCCATTGCTGTCACTCTTAAGTAACAAGAAATCACCTAAATATAACAAAAATAGATACATCATGAACACTGCCAAGTACATATGTTATGTCATGATAGAATGCTACACTTACAGCAGGCTTAATTTATCTGTGTTTTTATAGTCCAAAAAAGGCTTGTGGTGCATCTTCCATGGAAGATAGAAAGCAAACTTCTTGTTTGCTTTCTTTAATGTAAAAAGCCTATATTCATTCTACTCATTAATTTAATTAACCGTTTCCTGCCCTAAATATTTGTTTTTAAAATGAAAAGCAGAAACTTAAGACCACAACAGTTAAAGTACAGCAATTGCAAATAAAATAAGAAATATTCAGAAATTAGTCTTTCAGATCTTCAGGTCACATAATTGTGCAAGTATTTTTTTTTAATAAAAAGAAAAAAAATTTGCTTTTTCCATATGCCAGAACTGTGGCCTAAATAAGCGACTTGCTCATTATACCTATTAAAAAAAAAAAGAAAAAAACATGTAATACCATTATCATCAGTATTGTTCTGCAAAGTGCTATTTTTGCTGTATACTGAATAATTCAGCATTTTTTGTTTCTTTACCACAAGCAGTCATGGCCTAATGTATGTCGCCCTTAAAGCAATAATGATAACTTTAGACGTAAAGGTGGGACAGTGTCGGCATCAATTCAGAGATGATTTGAGGTTCTACAGCTGAGTGATACACAAATAAGATAAAACATTGTTTATTAGTTAGGTTACTTTAGTGCATTTATAAGATTTTAGTGTCACTTTAGTGCCACTTTAATGCTAGATGCACTAAAGCAGTCAGAATTGAGCAAAGTGCCATTGATACTGACATTCTTGTCCAAGTACATGTTTCTATAACATATGGTTTCATGTGCAACAGATACAAGGTTAGAAGCCTATATAAATAAAAAAATAAAGATTGATTGACTGCTATGGGCAATATAAACCATTTCTTCCACTTTTTATATACGCTACAGTAAAGTAGTTGTATCATCAGTTATTTCAGTCCTAGAATGCTACATAAATGACCAACGTGCCGAAAAAAGTTAACGGATTGTTTGCCAATGATGTTTTGTGCCTATCTGATAAATGTATGTGACTGACAGCTTTCCTTATTTTTAAAAATGTTATAGATTATACCGCAAAGTGCCTTCATTGCCTCTAGACAAATTTGTTTCAGCAAACATTTTATCATATTTTTTTAAGCATTTTAAGTTGCTACAAAACTGTTTCTATGTTGTAACTGAAATTTTGGTTTTGTAGAAACATTTTACATTCTATAAAAGTGCAGTGCTGGATTGATGAAGTTAAAGATTTCAATTTACTTGAAATTGTGTTTGAGTCTGCTGTTAAGCCTTCTTGTGTTTTTATTTTATTTTATTTTTCAAACAAGGTGATCTCTTTTTAAAAAAGAAAAAAAAAACTTTTTAAAATGTTTCATTATGCAATATTTGCAAATATGCAGTTTTTTTTATTTGCAGTACTTGAAGAGAAAAGCCTTAAAGTGTCAGTGATCTCACGTGTTTGTGATAAATAAATGTTAATTTAAAATAGTTTTTGGCTTGTGTCTTTCTTGTTAAAACTGGGCAGATTTTGGTGGGTTGTATCACCAAGCTTCTTTGTATATCAGCCTTAACTCTTGTGGCAAGAACTTTGCACTTGATTTAACAGCTCTTACCATCTGCTGTGATTACTGTGGGACCATCTAATTCTCCCTGACACAATTGCAGACATTGGATTTTTCATTTGTGGTGTTGATTAGCATACAGTTAGGGAGGGCAGGGAGTTGGGAAAAAGTGTCAGGCCTTGTTCACATAAGCTTCAGGTTGGTTAAAACCAGTAACTTCACACATATGCACTGAAGTAACAAGCTGCTACTACAGTAGTTGGTAGACACCATTGTTATTTGATGTGCACTTCCCCCTTTATTTAACATACTATGGACAGTTTATGGCAATAATGAACTACATTGTAAATAAAACATGTAAAAAAGGCAGATTTGAAGTTGCAGACTCTATTTCAGCATGAAAATCCAGGTATGTAAGACCTATTTTGCTTATGTGGACAAAAAAAAAACTAGCCAAAAAAAGTTCTGTCACAAGCAGGAGCAAAAGAAGCTTCCTCACAAAACAACGTTCATTAGGTTTTTTTTCCATTTTTATGAATGCATTCAATCCTACCCCGCAGGTCAAATTTAGTTTAATCCTCTTTTGTGCTAATTTTTTGAAAAGTGAAAAATCGTAACACAGCCCTATAGAGTGTGGTAACTCACTGAAACCAGTTAAATGTACCCATGGTTGAAATATAACTGACGTTTGAACTTGGATCACTCCTTGCTCTTGCTTTAAAGAAGTGGAGCGGTCTGTGGGGTTGAGGATCCGGATCATCCTCTGCGCATCTTGCCTGTCTTCTTTTCTATTATGCTTCTTGACCATTCTTTACTTCTCTTGTGCTGTAACTCTCTTCTTCCAATACCCCTTCTTTCCACCTTTTTCTTTTGGGTGTGTTTTACTTGAGCTGAGCATGACCCTCCTTGTATCCTTGTGTTACAGATTTCAAATAGGGGTTAGTTCGTTCCAGGCAGGCTGTGTTTCTCCTTGGGTTGGGCCTGGGTCATTTCGTCAAGACTCAATGGTAGGGGGAATGGCTGGGGACTACCTTTGGGGCACATTTCTTTTAACATTATATCTATTGCATTTAACAACTTGTCTCATCTGTTGCTTATTTTACAGGTGTAAATGTCCCAGTCATTATTTGCTTTTATGCTGGTAATTTACTTGCTCCCTTTTTTCCTATACTCTTATATTATATTTTTGTTATGCTATTTTTTGACATTAATAAAAATATTTGTAAAAGATACCAGTTAGATTTCAATTGGCTAGAGCTATAAAGTAATTTCTGGTTGCTATAGGTTACTACACTTTGCATTGCCCTAATCTGGCCATACTCAAACAATAAGATATTATCTCTTTGTAGAAAAACCTGAGTATTTTAATTGCAGAAGGAAAAATGTTTTCTTGGTTATGCTGACTCATTGCCTTTCAGTGAAAGATTTTTTCAATGTATCTATAGGGCCCATTCACACTAGTCTGTCCATTTAAAATACTGTGTTTTAGCAGGCGGGCTAGTGCATTGTGGCAGCTCCCATGAGTGTGAGTTGAATGACACATTGCTGGAGCTGTAACTATTTAATTTTTAACTTTATTGGTAGTGTATAATGTGTCTGCCATGCGGTGACATGCGTTGGGTTATTCACTATTCACTAAAGACCTGAAGGACTAAACCGAAGCTAAAAAAAAAAGTGTGTGGGGTTCCCCCCCAAAGTCATACCAGGCCTTTTTTAGGCCTGGTAGGGATTTTAAAGAAAAACATGAGGTCCCCCCTAAAAATTCCAGCCAGGCCCTAATCCGAGATCAGCGAGCGGCCCTCCCTCCCTGCACCATACCAGGCCACATGCCCTCTGCATTGGGAGGGTGCTTTTCCAGGGTCCCCCCTGAAAAGCACCTTGTCCCCATGCTGATAGGAACAAGGACCTCTTTCCCCATAAGCCCTGACCCATTGGTTGTGGGGGTCTGCGGGCAGGGGGGTTTTGCATTGGGGTACCCTTTTAATTAAGGGGCATCCTCCCCTTGTGAATGAGAACAGGGTACCCCTACTGATTCACTAAATGGTTAAAGTAAAAGGTAAATAAACAGCCCACACTTTAAGAAAAAAATATTTTTAATTGAAATAAAAATAAAACAATAGTTGTTGACAAGTCCTTTAATAAAAAAAATAAAAATCCCAAAAATTGATCCCCCGAGGTAATCAAAGGCTCAATCATGACATCAGCATTGTCCACTATGATAACAACTCATCAAAATAATAAAAAAAAACGCGCTCACTGACACGTCCGCACCTGACAAACTGCCCCTGCAGAATGAACAATATGACACATGCCAGCAAAATGTCAACAGATAGGTGGAGATTAGCCATACAGGGCTGAAATGAATAGCCGAACGGTGTTCAGCCCACTTTACCTCGACTCGGTTATTCATATTCACTCAGCTGCCTTCGGCAGTTTAGTGAATCACCCCCTTGGTTTTTATCCGTCCTAGTGGTGATCTGCATTGATTCGGCAGGGTAAAATGCAGGTCACTTATATAAAGTTAAAAGGTCCCCATTTAATGACATTTTTGAATCATATAGGCAAGGGTAAAGGAGCATGTGGATCATTTACCTTTTGTAAGGAAAAGGAACTTCAAGTGTCTTTCCTTTTTCCTTCAAAATCCATTTCTGGCAAAAGCTCTTGCCTTACTAAGCACATATATATGGAGGTCAAGTGGTTCAGTAAACTGAATAAGCAGTGAAAGAATTGGGACAAACCATTACACTGCCAGGGATGATTCTTCAGTTAAGCAAAAGGTATTTTATGTAGGTTGTATTCAGACTTCCTTGTTGTGGTAATCAAAGAGCAACATGTGGCAATGCACGTACCATGAGTTGTGGTGCCATTCATTCTGAATGGCAACCCAGTGCACTAAAGCAACATACCTGCACTGTAACATGCCGTAATGCATGCCAAAGCAAAACAGTATGTTGCATTAGAACATAAGGTCACGTGGTTTTTTTAAACACGTTAAGATGAGTTGACAGCCCAATCAGTTTGAATAGGCTACCATAACACAACGCATGTTAATGCACGACAACATGTGTTAACATATTTGTGCTTTTACACACTGCAAAGGAATAAATGGTCTCTTAAAGAATATTAAAACAATTTTTTTTTAAAAAGTGCTAGTGTAAGCACTCCTGGCAGTATTATACTTGTACCCCAACTTCAGCATGACATGGTGGACAATATCCAACACGTTTTAAGGGTTAAATCACTTGAAACGTGTTGGATATTGTACACCATGAAAGGTCTCTTTTTTTCTGTACTTGGGTTATTGATTACTGGATTGTTTCCTGATGTTATCTGGACTAACATGAGCAAAATGGACACTTTGGGGTTGATTTACTAACCTTATAAACACCACGAACGTGTATACACCTCTGCAGTGTGTTCCCTCCCAGCATGATCTATGGGTGGAATCTAAACACCTTTGTAATGTGTACACACCCAGCAGGTGTGTTGTGCAAAGCCCTGAATGAATTCCAAGGTGATGTTGGGTAAATTAACTCTATGTTGTGTTGTTTGCGTTGATGAATGCAAGGAATGTAAATGCATGAGCTAACCATTTTTGTCTAAACTGTGAAGCAGCATTATATATGCATCATGTGCATGATTTTTCCATATATGGCATTAGTGGAAATATGCTTTTAGAGACTTTTTGGTTGATAAATACGTTTTGCTGTGTGAAAATCACACACACCTGGTGTGTGTGTGTGTGTGTGTGTTTAGGTTAGTAAATCACCCCCTTTGTTTCAATTAATGTTATCACATGAGGAGAAGGCACTGTTTCTTTTAACTTTTTCAACCCTTACGCTGTCCATTTTGCTGGACAGCTTGATCTGCATATAAATATACTAAAAAACCTATAAAGGCATGCAAAATAAAAAATATATACTTTAATGTATTGTTGCTTTTTGTTAGCTGAATGCAATTATATTTTTTTTTCAGTAGTGTTCCATTAACTTACCGTATATACTCGAGTATAAGCCGTCCCGAATATAAGCCGAGGTACCTAATTTTACCAAAAAAAACTGGGAAAAAGTATTGACCCGAATATAAGCCGAGGGTGGGAAATGAGGCAGCTACTGGTAAAATGCAATATTACAAAATATACAGTATTTCAACACATAAGGCAATTCTTACAAAACTCAGACAATCTCAGCAGATCAGCTGGGAGGTGGGAACCCCCGAAGTGACATCTGTGAGTTGGAATTGTCAATTGTTTTGTCAACTGGGCAACAAGGTCTCCTCCATTCTGTTTCTGTCAAAGCTGTTGAATTCAGGTATGTAATGCCAAGAAATGAGGCTAATGGTCTTTCTACTATTGGGCAGACTTTGTCCTTTACAACAATGTATCCTCTCAGTTCAGCCCCCTTACAGCATAAACATCATTTTATATAACTGATTTTCATGTTAAATTGACAAATTGCACATAAAGCAATACATTGTCAATGTCATCCAATACAGCTGGGTTGCTGTATAGCAGGATGTGGTCTAAAATACAACAAGGAAGTCTGACCATTGTGTTCTAGCTCCACAAATGGCTTTACAGATGTGAACAACAACCATCTGTTAAAAGTTTTCTAGACATCTCTCAAAGCACAAAGTGCTAAATTCTTCCAAGCCAAACAGCTGGTTATTTTTGCTGCCAGTGAATTGTGTGTGATAATCCCTGTTACATATTTATATATTGTATTTATTTTTTCACTGTTAAGAGTCTTAAGTAAAACATACCAATAGTGTAAATCGCATTTATATGTGATTAGTGAATTAACTGCTATGATAAATTATATTGTAGTCAATTTATTAGGCACTAGATTTATTTTAGTTTTACTTATTTTATCACAGAATGTTCTCCTAAACCCTTTCAATTTACATAAGTAAATATTGCACACAGGACTGGATTTCTTTATAGCCAATATGGGGTGTAACCTAAGGCCATAGAGTTGCCAACACAGCCCCCCACATATCGTGTTGTCAATAACCAATGGCGTAACACTACTGCTATGAAGCCTGGGGTAGTAGGAGGGGATGGTTAGGAAAACAAAACTGTATAGTTTTTTGTTTTTTTTAGTTCTGCCCCTGTCAGTAATACATTCACATGTATAAATGTTTCCAAAATGCTGTCATATCTACTAGTACAATCCGGCTGGAAGGTAATTGTTGCTTTCCATGCCAGCCTATGCTTTTTTTTTTCAATGCAGAATAGGTTAGCAGTTGGTCATAGTAATCTGGTCATCAGGTCTAGGTTTGCTAATGAAGAGAAGACAATATGTCATATTCAGCCTCTCTTCCCCTTGGTCTCCTCTTGATGTTATATTACGGCTAGACAATCAAATTTGCTAGAAGGGGGAGTGCAAGGCAGTTGGCCTAAGGGCAGGAGGTAAAAATTTGGCCCAAAAAAGACTCATTTGAGTGGTTGCGAAAAACATGGAAAGAAAGTGCTAGGCTCACAAGGTTAATCCTATTGGTGTGGCTGGCCAATGATATTGGGAAAGAGTCAGTATAGGTGACTTGACTACCAGACATAGAGCTTCTACATTTTAGAGAATCTCCACTGTCCCCTTGGGTTGTAGTGTCAAATTGCAGGATTGTCAATTGAAGCAGCACACTACACTTAATAGTCCAGATATATCTTTACTAGACATGTAAAGGCTAAAAATATTGTTTAATTTGATTTCAGATCGATTCTAATTTTTTTTCGGCTTTGGATCCAAAATTCGATTCGGTTTGTTTTTGAATTTTTCATTTTCAGTTCGGATCAATCTGAATTTTTAGTTTTTTTCTGGTTTGGATCAATTAGAATCAACTTGTATGGAGTTTATTATGTTAAACATGAAAATAATAAAAAAAACAATTTGGGGTCTCCTTTCCTTTTGTCAGGCTGCTGCTCAGTTCAAGTGTCTCATAAGGGATTTTGGGGTGGTTCCACATTGTTTTTTGGTATGGGGTCCCCCCTAAAATTCCTACCAGACCTGGCCCTTAGCCCTGCATTATATGTGAAGACACCAAGGGACAGTCCACAAGCTGAAGAGTAGCAGAGAGAGGTGAGTGCTGACTGCCAGGGGGGGGAGGGTTCAAGTGAATAGAAGTCCTCTACACAGGTTCCCTAGCCATAAATGAGCAGGTAATCCTTGCAGTGCGTTGCAAGAATATTTTCCCCCAGAGATAGGCTTTAAAATTACCATTGTTATTGTAGATAAAAGTGCAAGTGTTGGGGGTGTGGCTTGGCTGCAGTATGAAATGGCCGCATGAGCAGAGGCTCCCACCAGGAACACTCTTTTACAGCAACCCATAACAGCTGTAATTTCTTCCTGCACAGCCCGATTCACCTCCCACTACTGGGTCCCCGCAGACTGACCAATTTCTATCCCCCTCCTGGGGGAAGCGTCGAATAAAGGTGGTGCCGGAGCCAAGTCTCTGCCTCCCACTCCCGGCTCACACTCGTCCTGCAGTGGCAGTCAGGGTTCTGACATGGTTGACAGCTCCCCTGCTCATACGCTCCAGCCTAAAGATGTGAAGAGACCTGCCAGCTCTCTTCTGACCTCCCCTCACACCACAGAGCCTGTAAGTAATAAAAAGCAGTCTGCAGCCATGTGTGCTCCCTCTAATGGTGCTTCTAATCAGCTTTAACTTCTACAAAATGTGCCTGTCTCTGATAATCTTGCATCTGAAGCCTGCATTAAGCATATGCTCCCATCCCTAAGATCTGAAATGGGGCACGATTTTCTATCTGCATTCAGTGCCCTGCAATTGAGAATTACTGATCTGGGAGAACGCACTGATCATTTGGAAGTTAGAGTGGGCAATTATGCTTCAGCGTATACGATCTGGTTGATGCTTATATTGATCAGCAAGTCGTCCTTAAACAGCTCCAGGATAAAATAACAGATTTAGAGGACAGATCCAGGAGAAATAATGTCAAATTTAGAGGCATCCCTGTGGGCCCTACGGAGCATCATACTTTTCTGCTGCAGATGCTCGAATCCTGGCTACCTATCTTCACTGCATCAGAATTGCTCATTGATAGGGCTCATAGGCTTTACAAGCCGATACATCTTCATCCCTCTATTCCGAGACATGTTTTTGCCAGGCTGCATTACTTTCATGTCAAGGAGAGACTCCTGGCTCTAACAAAGGAGTCGGCCTCGTCACGTGAACCACACTCGCATATCTTACTTTATGCTGATATTTCTGCGGCTACTGCAGAAAAGAGGAGAGAATTTGCTCCAGTCACCAGAGTGCTCAGAGATAACAAAATCTCTTATAAATGAGGCTTCCCTACTAAATTGCTGGTCACATATCAAAATAAGGTGAACCACATTCTCACACATCTGGATGGCATTAGCAAGCTGCCGCATTTCAGCCTCCCTGCCAGATTCTGCATCAAAACGCATTGTGCCTCAGCATGTGCCGGTGGACTGGACTGAACCTTGATTGCTCTATACCTGCTGTGCTGAGTTGAGTCACTGGTCCATAAGGTTGCTTTTTATGATCCTTGCTGGTTCCCACTCAGGTTGTTTATTGAGTGCCTTTCTTTTCCACAACCCCCAGTTTACTGTGTGCTATGCACACTTCAATGGGTTCTCTTTTGCACTATTTTTTACCTACTGTTTTATTGCTTGTAACCCTCGGTATGACATATTTACCTATTTACACTGATTACCTATCTCATGATATATTTCAAGTGGTGTTTATTTTGTATTCTGATCAGTGCTGCATCACCCTCATTACTACCTTTGCCTGCAAGGGATATCTCTGTATGTGTTTTAATTGCCTCTGCAACCTCTCCAAGCATCTATTAACTCATTATGGTGATTAAAATAAGCTTCTTAAATGTTAAGGGACTTAATAGTCCATATAAGCGTTCCATGCTCTGGAAGGAAGCCAACTCCCTAATTTGTGACATATTATGCGTCCAAGAGATGCATTTTCTTATTACTAAGCTTCCGCTGTGCAAATCCTGGAAATGGACCCATTACCTCTTTGCCAACTCAGACACCAAACGTAAAGGTGTAATGATTGCAATTAGACACACGGGGGTTGATTTACTAACCTTTTAAACACACCACGAACGTGTATACACCTCTGTAGTGTGTTCCCTCCCAGCATGATCTATGGGAGGAATCGAAACACCTTTGTAGTGTGTACACACCAAGCAGGTGTGTTGTGCAAAGCCCTGCAATGAATTGCAAGGTAATGTGGTGTAAATTAACTTATGTTATGTTGCTTGCGTTGATGAATGCAGGAATGTAAATGCATGAGCTAACCATTTTTGTCTAAACTGTGAAGCAGCATTATATATGCATCATGTGCATGATTTTTCCATATATGGCATTAGTGGAAATATGCTTTTAGAGACTTTTTGGTTGATAAATACGTTTTGCTGTGTGAAAATCACACACACCTGGTGCGTGCGTGTGTTTAGGTTAGTAAATCACCCCCACGGTGTCTTTTCAACAGCATGAAGTGCTGGTAGATCCCAATGGGCGGTGCATTATCTTGGTAGCCTTTATTCACTTGATTACCGTGGTCAACATTAACGCCCCCAATGTTCATCAGGAGAAACTTTTTTCCACCCTAATGAGTAAAGTTACTTCTATTCGTAAAGGCCACTTAATTATCTGCAGAGATTTCAGTTAAATTGTTGACACCAATTTAGGTGCCTCTAACACTAAGAGACACTCCAATCACACTTCAATGTTGTTTCTTCAAAATAATGACTTATACCAGGGCTCAAAACTTCCACTCGCCTGCTCACATTTTGCGGGTAAAAATAAAGTGAGGGCGAGTGGAAATTTGGGTCTCCAAGTACCGGTCTGCGGCCCAACTGCGGCCCGCGAGCCGCTACTATGTGGCCCGCAGACAGCTGATATGTCAGGCACGTGATCACAGACCGCATACCGGACTTGCGGGAGAAGCTCCACGGTCTGCATCTGTTTCAGATGCAGACAGCAGAGCTGCTCCTGTCGGCTCCGGCTTCCTTCGGCCGGAGCTCTGACAGTTCTGAGCTCCGGCCGAAAGCAGGGATGTATTAGTGAGGTCTGCAGACCTCACTAATCACCCCTAGATAACTCTGTGTCTCTGTGTCTGTTCTCAGACTCCTCCTGCTGACTGTCTACCCTGTGGAGGTTAAATTCTAGTTTACTGTCCAAAGCTGCTCACAGACAGCATATCCATCTAAACTATTGCATTTTTTCAACTTAATTCTGGTACAGTGAGCATCTCCTCTGTGCTCTGGAATGCTCACAAGGCCTTTATTAGAGGTTTGGTGCTTAAAATGGGAGCTCATGAGTAGAGGGAGCGGCAACAAGATCTTTTGTCTCAGATACATCTCTTGGAATCCCAAAACAAACAATGCCCTGGTTCTTCTACTTCCCGTGATCTGCGATTGTTGCATCATAAATTGAGCCTCTTGTTGACCTCACAATATGACTTTATGCTGTAGAGAATGAAACTAAAGTTTTACTCTCAGGGCAACAAGCCGGGTTCATTTATTGCTCAGAAATTTAAGAAGCGAACTCTAGCTAATAAAATTGCCTACTTTATTGATACATCTGGTAGTCGACTTACTAACCGTTTAGACATCGCTAATTGTTTTAGCAATTTTTATTAATCTCTGTACACTTAAAGAACTCTGCAGACTCCCCCAACCTTCAGAGTCGGACTTATCATTTTCTCACGTCTTTAAATCTCTCCAAGGTCTCCTCTGAGTAGCTAGATTCCCTCACTCAACAATTTTCCCCAAGTGAAATTACAAAGATAATTTCTGGGCTTAATTTACATAAAGCCCCTGGCCATGATGGCTTCGGTTCTGAGTACTACAAGACCTTTTCAACTACTTTAACACCATATATATGTCAATTTGGAAATGAGACAGCTGAAACTAGTCACTTTTCTAAAGAATCTTTAGAAGATCTTGTGGTAACAATCCCGAAACCTAACAAGTCCTCAGAGGACCCTGCCAATTATCATCCTTTATCCTTACTTAACACAGACATCAAAATCTATGCCAAACTAATAGCTAACAGACTCTTCAAGATCCTCCCCCAATTAGTGCACCCGGACCCATGGTAGACAAGCATCGGATGGTACCAGACATTTTATCATCCTGTTGCAGTGGGCTGAACGCTCTCAATCCCCTCCTTTGCTTCTTTCTTTGGATGCAGAGAAGTATTTGATGGAGTACTGGTTCCAAGCTACACTGCGCTAGGAATAGGTTCTAAATAGCTTATAGGACCAGCAGCAACTATGTATGAAAAAGATGTCTGATATGGTAAATTAGTTGCGCTTGATCTAAATAAATGTGGATTCCAAAGTGGAAAATATCATGAATAACACACGAACATCTATACAAATAACCAAATATTCTATACTAATGTGTGATCAATACGTGTATGCTCAAACCCTCAATATGGACCAATCTCTTAGTTCCAAGAGAGAGCCATAATCAGTGTGGAAATATCCAAAATTCTTATTTAAGCATGTGATACGTGAAACTTGTATTCATCCACCCCACATCAATAATTGTTGTGTGACAAACGCCCCACGATCACTTAGTGTGGCTCTGAGTAATCTGTGACAAACGTGACTCCTTTTTGAGAAAGTTAATCTACGAAACGCGTCAAAGGATGGTCGGTCTTCACTTCTCATAGCTGATTTTCTACCATACGTTCTTAAAGCCTTATCAGTTCTGGATTCTTGTAAGTGCATTCATATACTTAAAAAAAAAAATTGTACTTGAATACTGCACTTAGAGTGTTCGCCTCCTTTCTCCATTTGTATCCCTTGTGAGATACCTATAGATACACGCTGCCGGTGCGAGCGTTGAGGCGTTGGAACAATCAAGATTTAAGATCAAATTACATCTGATTGCCTGACTTGGAGACTAAAGGAGAAGATGGATTATTAGAACCTTGGAATGTTCCGTTTTTTTCTCAATCAGTGACTAATTGGTCATATTTTGGAGGATATTTATCAGGGAACCGAACAAATTATCCCTCTGAATATCACTGAGAGAGGGAGATTAACCGTTCGTATCCCGTCTCATATAAACTGCAAAAATTCTTAAAAATTGACTGCTTGCTATATTGCTGAGACTATTCGGCTTTATTCTTTTATATATATATTTTTTTTTGGTACATGGTTGGTTTTTATATTATTTAACTCCCTGTATACACTTTGAGGGGAGAATTAGAACATATATTTGATTTATTAATTCATATT
>NW_017307655.1:302136-308086 GCF_000935625.1 Nanorana parkeri
GGAGATTAACCGTTCGTATCCCGTCTCATATAAACTGCAAAAATTCTTAAAAATTGACTGCTTGCTATATTGCTGAGACTATTCGGCTTTATTCTTTTATATATATATTTTTTTTTGGTACATGGTTGGTTTTTATATTATTTAACTCCCTGTATACACTTTGAGGGGAGAATTAGAACATATATTTGATTTATTAATTCATATTCATTCACTGCCTATTTTTGGTCAATGAGACACTAACGAGTCTGTGCATATTATTATTATTAGGAAGATTATATTTTCACGATTAGGTATTTGAAATCATTACCGTTGTCTACTAGATCAAGTTCACACATGCAAGAGTGTTAAACTCACGGGTTATTCATATAAGGGTTGCAACTAGGTTGCAGTATTTGTTTTGTGTTATGTTTGTCACAGATTACTCAGAGCCACACTAAGTGATCGTGGGGCGTTTGTCACACAACAATTATTGATGTGGGGTGGATGAATACAAGTTTCCCGTATCACATGCTTAAATAAGAATTTTGGATGTTTCCACACTGATTATGGCTCTCTCTTGGAACCAAGAGATTGGTCCATATTGAGGGTTTGAGCATACACGTATTGATCACACATTAGGATAGAATATTTGGTTATTTGTATAGATGTTCGTGTGTTATTCATGATATTTTCCACTTTGGAATCCACATTTATTTAGATCAAGCGCAACTAATTTACCATATCAGACATTTGATGGAGTACATTGGCAATATTTACGTATAGTATTACATAATTTTGGGCTCACAGGATTTATAGGTTCTGCTATCACCGCCCTTTACACTAAACCTAGTGCAAGAGTTTGGATGTCAGACCTTCTTTCTTCCTCATTTGAGATCACCAATGGAACGCGTCAAGGCTGTTCCTTGTCTCCCCTAATTTTTGCCCTGGTCATGGAACCACTGCCACTGCAATTCATAAAGCCCAGATGATAACGGGTATCATGGTTGGTCATTTTGAATATAAAATAGGACACTATGCGGATAATGTCATAATTCCCCTCACAGACTCCTTAACCACCCTGGCGGTATTCCCGAGCCTGGCTCGGGGTTAACTTTCAGTACCAGGAGCGGTAACACCGAGCCAGACTCGGGAATGCACAGAAAAGTGTCACTTACCTTGCCCCTGCGAGCCCGCTGCGTCCTCTGCTGTATGCGGCCAGCATCTGAGTTTTAGTTTCGTTTTTGGGTGTCACGGTGGGGGGCGGAGGCGGCGGGAAATTCAAAAGTGAAAAATTACATTTACAAAGAATACACAGAATACAATGTAATCTGCTATGATTACACTTATGTATCAAACTATTTCACTTAAATTTTGTACCTAGAGGTTGTCCAATGCCCTGCCTGCACTTTTACTGTTCTTTCTTCCTGCCCATGGCATCCAAAAAGTGTCTGATGACAAATTTCCCAACGAATCGCTATCGCTCAATTCTGCAAGTGAACTCCCAGCTGTTCAGCAAATTCTTGATGCATTTGGAAACATTCAACTATACAAGGTTAATCACACTAAATCCCAAATGCTGGGAACTAACATAACTCCATCTCTGAGGCGTGCCATTGCCTCTGTCACCTCTTTCTCAGGGGCTCCCTCTGCTGCACTCAATTATTTGGGTGTGACATTAATCACACCTAGCTCCCAGCTCTTTAAATTTAACTACATACCTCTCCTTGACAAAGTTAGGGCCCTTTGTAAAAAATAGCAATATGTGCCTGACTTTTGGGCAGGCAAAATTAGGTTAATTAAAATGTTTGTCCTTCCACGCATTCTCTATCTCTTTCATGTTATTATTATTATTACATATTATTTATATAGCGCTAACAGTTTGCGCAGCGCTTTACAATGTTATGCATATCGCTGTATTACCCTCCTTTTTGAAAACTCTCCAACAATCTCTGGACTCCTTTATTTGTGGCGGCAAAGAACCATTCATCTCTAAGTCCTGTTTATATGTTCCAAAAATCCCATGATGACCTTGGAGCACCAGATGTAGCCAAATATTATAAAGCCACTATCCTAGACAAAACTACTCACTGGTGGCTCTCCTCCTCCAATAAAACATGGACACAAATTGAATCTGTCACTTCCAACACTGATATCCACTTATTATTATGCTCCATGTTACTACATTTTATGCCCAATCGTTCCTTTTTAGATACGGTTACTGCCACACTTAAAGTCTGGTCAGCTATTGTTGCCACTCGTCCGATACCCATTCCCTACTCCTATCTATTCCCATCTCTTCCATTGGAGTCATTCTTGAGGACATTATTTTTTTGCACTGGGTGGCCACGGAACTGACTCACCTGGATAAGGTCTATAATAATGGATCTTTGCGCACCTTTGAGGATCTTCGACAGCAATACTCTATCACCTCTAAAGATTTTTTAAATTTCTTAAACTCTGGCACTGCCTTACTTCTATATATTTAAGGGCTAATTATTTTATTAGGAAAATCATATATTTTTTTTCAGAGTCTCAATCTTCTCCGCAAAGTCAGTTCATATTTTTACAGACTTCTTACTGAGCTGCTACCCGGGGGTTAGATCCCATCCATGGAATGGTGGAAGAAATAATTAAATTTGACAATACCTTCTGACCAGTGGTATAAGGTCATTGCATTGCCACAAGTGGTATCTTACCCCGCAAAGTTTAGCAAAAATGTTTCCAGCCACATCTCTAACTTGTTGGAGTAAATGTAGAGAAATTGCATCTTTGACAAATATTTGGTGGTCTTGTACACTTCTGAAACCATTTTGGTCTGCAATTTTCTGGTTCATCTATTACTCACTCTATGTCAGGCCGGGTAATTGGGCCGGGAGTGAAACCCCTCTGCAGGGACGAAAACAAGTCTAAGATCGCAGTAACAAAAGGGTAATCCAATAGAGTAGTCAAGTCCAGGTCCGGGTCGTGGCAGGCAGCAAGATTCGTAGGTGAAGGGTCAGGCGAAAGGGTCGGTAGCTGGGAAGTCAGATCAACAGACAGGTTCACAGGAGGGAGCTGGGTGTTCACCATAAGGTAGAATAACTCAGCAATGAGTCAAGGCTCTGACCAGCTTTATATACACAGGGAACCCAGGACTTCCCCCTGGCTGCCAGGGCAACCAGGAAGCTTCCCTAGTCAGGAGCCAATCGCAAGGCCGAGGGCAGTTGGTGAGTGCTGGAGTCCTCCCCCAGCCTTAATAGCACCTGGAATGTGGGATGTCGCAGGCGCACTACGCGCACGCTCCCGGGCACACACGCGGCTTGCCTACCGTGACTCGTGCATGCGCACCAGCAATTCCAGTGCCAGATGCCCTGACAGGAGGAGCCTGTGCTCGATGCCCGCGCAGGCGAGCCTGGTGAGGAACGGTCATCCCTGACATTCTACCTAATCCCCTTTACCTGAATTCACTCTACTAGGTATCACTATAAAAGACTGGCCTCCCATGCAGCGTACCTTTAACTCCCACACCCTGATCGTTGCCAGACTTGCTATAGCAAGATATTGGAAACGTAAGGAAGTCCCTAGCTTTGTTTTACTATGATTGAAAGATAGTTAATGCTGGAAAGAGGAAGCATATAATCTCAATATGTTAACATGGTACACCTGTATGCATGGAAGTGTACCAGTAAAATTTAAATTAGCAAAAGAACATTGCGGGTTCAAATAGACAAAAAGCAAGGGGTTAATATGTAGAGTTATTTAGCTAAAAATATAGAGTGCTAGGATGTTGTCAGCGTACAGCAATGATCAACTAACCAACATGCCCAATTTGCTGTAAGTTTCTCCCACTTGCAGTGGGCTTTAGCATAAGGCAATTCAAAATGGGCATGCGTATTAAGTATTTTCTTCCTACTGGCTATCAGTTCTACTATTCTTTTCTTCTCCTCCTCCTATTCCTTTCCCATCTATCTCTCTCTCTTATTCCTTCCCCATATACCACCATGAATATTGTTTACGGACAATAGCCCTGTTTTAGGTTCTCTTGTTGCATATATTGATTCGTATACTATGCTCCGGACACGTCTTACATAGGGTTTAACACATGGATTTCTCTGCTCATGCCATACTACAACTTGCCTTTTTTCTTGTTGTTTTGTTATGCTGTTTATATTGCTCACATTATGTATCTTGTTCTGGATACAGTGTGTCGTTACTACTCTATATACTGTTTTTCCATTTGTATTCTTTATTCTCAATAAAGAAATATTGTTAAACAAAAAAAGTGCAAATGTTACTTGTGAATTGTTTGGCTTATAGATATGCTATAACTGTGTGAAAATTTTAAAAAATTACTCATTATTGCAGAGCAGAATAAAATCTATAATAATCACATACTGGATTTTGGCTTTTTAGCGGATCTTAACATATAATACACATATTGCTGAGTTCTGTTATGCGGTTGTTAACATTAAATATAATTGAGGAATTCTAATACAAGTAGGGTTTACCATAAAATAACTATTGGTGCTGTGTGTGGTGAAAAGGTGCCCTTTAACTAACCCATCTCAAGTTCTGTGAAATCAGTCTGTTAGTGCTGCTGAACATTTCACATACAGGAGAGAACAATTGTATATTTAAATTGAACCATAGGAAAAAATATATCTGCTCAGCACAGTACTGGCGCGTCTTCTTCTTTGATAATGCTGCTCAAATATCTAGGTATAAACAGAGGATGAATGTGAAGGAGGTTCTTGTTTGCTTTTTCTTTATTTCTTTTTTTTTTTTTTCGTGGACTGAGCCAGACACCATGGAACAGAGACTCGCTTGTGCCAAGTAGAACACATTGCACAGTACCTTTCCTTTAAGCCAGTGGGCTCAGTTTTATGTTCCACTGAAATTCCTCATCACTTCATGTGTACTGTAGCTTGGCTGAATACATAGATACCAGTTAGTTTTATACTCTGGGTAAATGCAGCCCTTTGCCTCATTTTAGGAAATGTCTAGGTGAGTGTTCATCAAATAAATGATGTAAGAGACAAATTAAAAAATTTGATATATTCATAATATAAAGATAGACTTAGCATGCTTTAAATGTACTTTTAACTGATAAATTCTACTGGAGCTACGATAGTCTATATAGTAGTTTCAAAGCATTTTTTTGAGGATGAGTAGCATAAAGAGAAAGAAAATGTGAACCCAAAAAAAAGCTATAAAGGCAAACAGTCATTAGAAGAAAGCAGTAGTCCACACAACCAGCCATCATTTTTAGCTTTCGAACTCACAAAGATAATAAAAGTAACCTGTTTTTATGCAGTTCACTTAACCCGATGTGTCATGAATATTGGATTGCAAGGCCCAGGGATTGATGTTAGAAATGTCATAGAAAGGTCTGTTAAGCAACCTTGAAGTTGGAGGTATTTTGTAGTCAGGATAAATTTTGTTTATTGTTTTATTTGGATAAGGGATACAGGATCAATATTGGGGCCCCATAGTACATCTGTACTCCTTTCTAAAATGTAAAAGTAAAAGCCTGCTTAAGACACCACAAAATCCCTCTTATTACATTTATTACTCAAAAAAACATCTTCTGTGCTCCTTTCTGAATTAGTTTAAGAATTTTGTTGTCAGTCCAGGAACTGCAAGTGGTTGTCATTCCACGAAGGTTTGGGTGGGTGTCACTTAGCAGATTTGTAACCTGTCCCTCCCTGACACAAGCTAAAGAGACAGAGAGGGTTTATTCACAGCAGATGTCTTGCCTTGTATTGTATTGCAATATCTATTGCAGGCCAAATTCACAGACAGGAAATTAATTCCATTGTTTTCAAGAGAAACATGTAAAGGAGACCTCTGCAACAAGTATTTTAATGCATGCTTTCTGGTTTTACAAGCTCTGAGCAAAATAAGGGAGCAGATATACTGTATGTTTCTTTTAATTGATGCTGCACAATTATACTATTTTAAAGGAGAATTACAATTAAAAAAAATGAATAGC
>NW_017307655.1:308555-311069 GCF_000935625.1 Nanorana parkeri
AGACAAAAAAATCCCCCCCCCCCCCCCCCAAAAAAAATAGCTTTTGTTGTTTTGTCTCACCTAAATCCAGTGCTGTAAACTACAATTGATTCTCTCCACCACAAAGTGTTAGCAGTCTTCCCTGTTAAATGATGGCCAGCACCATTCAACCCACTTCCTGTGGACAAAGGCTATCTTGGATCCACAACATCACTAGACCAGCCAGAAGACTGCTGGATTTCAGGCAGCTATTCATTTAATATTTACACAGGTTCTGAGGGGGTTGGTGTTCAGGATAGAGGGTGAAGCCCGGGTCTCTTCACGAAGCTGCAGATGGACTTTAAGACTAAATATTCAGATTATTTTACAAGCCTGATGGTGACTGGCTCTCCTTAAAGTGACATTAAAGTCTTAACTCCCCCCTCCCCCACAATGCTGCTATAATGACTTACCTTAAATGATGCCTCTTAATCCGCTCATCTTCTTCTTTCCAGTAGTTTTCAGGAATTCCTCCAGCACAGGTGCCGGTCTCTTCTCCAGCGCAGACTGTTGTGTCTTCCGATGTCTGTCCGTGTACACACTCCCAGCTGCATGCATTGACTTACACTGTGGGCTTGGGAACAAAGTGCCTGGAAGCTAAGTGGCGTTAAAAAATTGGCGTTGGACTGTTTGGGATATATTGAGTGCTTGATTTTTTGAATACTTGTTGTCTCCCTTCCTTTTTAGACCCTTTTTTAGTATTTAAAAACTCTTTTTCCTTTTCTATCTACTCTACTCCCGGCCGAAGATCTCTATTGCGCATGCGTTCGCCCCATGATTTTTCACAGCCGCTTGATAATCTTCAGATTAGAGCGAGCAGTGAAGACACAGGGAGGTTTTTACCTATTTGGTAACTTTTTTTATGTTTTTGCATATATCTACTGCTTGCTAGCAGTGGATATATGTAAAAAAAATTTAAAAAATGAGTGTTTTATTCTACAATAAGTTTCACTTTGTAAATTATTGCCACATAATTACTTAATATAATATAATATATCAGTTTAAAGAACAGCAACAACAGAGTGGCTTTGTAGCCCTTATTTAAAGGCAATTGCTACCTTTGCAGAGGTATTTAAAAAAAACCATATGCCAGCAATGTACATCGAGTGCACATGAAGCAGGCATATGCAGCTGCTGTATATGAACACAGAAACTTAATTTTTTTGTTGGCTTTCCTCTTCATCTCAGCATGTACATTTCTGCCTCTGTGCTGTGCAAGAAATGTGTGTATATCCCCTCCCCTTCTTCCCCCCTCCGGACAGTGTATCGTGTGTAGAGGAAGAGCTGGTGTTTACTGATCATGTTACAATGGGTTGCAGGGAGGAGGGCAGCTGATTACAGTCTGACACCCTTGTGGTAGACTGATTTTCCTGTGGAGAAAATGTTAAACTTTTAGGCTTCAGGCCTAATAAAACCTTCATTAAAAAATGAAGAAACCCTGCAACACGAGTCATGAAAATGTGCACACATATACTTTATCACTGCACCTCTACATTACCACAATATATGCTAATCACTTACAAAGGTGGAAATTGAGTTTAAACTAAATCACGAGCTGATTACAGTAAATGTACACAGCTGTGTTTGAAATTTGGTTCTGTATGTGATCATTTAAATGTATGCATCATATTCCATATGAAATAAAACTGCTTGCTTGAAAGAGATAATCATTGCAGTTTATTATTGTATTAATTCAATCGTTTTCAATGTTAATGCGACAAAGTAGAATATAGGAATATAATGTTTAGCTCCTTCTGCATGAATTCTACTGCCACCATGTGGTGAAATCACATTATATACTTCTATCTTTTACTGTAAAACTTTGTTACTGTTAGCTAACAGACATTACATAGAAAAAAGTGTATGACTTGCACTAGCAGTGGCACACAACTTATTCTGGTGGTAAATGGTAGTGTGCATGATCTAAAAGGAGCACTGAAGGAAACTTGTACTATGTGGTATACCTTTATTAAAGGCAAAATTCATTAGTGAATTTACAAAGTTTTAGGTTATGTCCATGTTTTATTTGTAATTTGTAGAGAACCAGGCATGACTAGGCTTATATACGAATGTAAATATTCAATAAATGTATTATAGTTATGCTGGTTTACCCAGAAATAGTTATTTTTTTGCTTTCTAATTTAGCTTTATTAACTTTGATGTAAACACCAGAGTTGAGCGGTCTCAGAGTTGCTGCCTGTCGGCTACATGATTTCATACTGATAACAAATGCTACCTTTCAAATCCCAAGTTTCCTTGGAACAGTATAAAATAATATAGTTTTGATGTTTTTTTACTTCCCTATTTACTATGAGGTGATAACAAAACTTCATAGCATTGCAGAAACATTAGCAAATACCAATGTGTTCAATGTTGAGTACTCACTTTTTTTATAGTTTCATCCATGGAGTATAGACCACAAATGTACACTATGTGGCTATCAAACCTATCTAAGCTGACAGATAATGCATATCAAAAGCATGGACATTAATATGT
>NW_017307655.1:311126-318917 GCF_000935625.1 Nanorana parkeri
ACACCCTTTGCAGCTATAACAGCCTTCACTTGCTGGACAAGAAAACCTGGCTCACATTGACTACCCAATTTATCCCAAAAGTGTTCAATAGGGTTGAGGTCAAGCCCATGCAAGTTCTTCCACACCAGTATATTATGGACTTGGCTTGAGTGATGCTGGTAAATAAAAAATGGGCTTTCCTAAACTGTTACTACAAGGTTGGAAATGCACAATTGTCTGTTATATTTTGGCTATATGGTATATCTCCAAAGATAGACAAAATTAATTTTTCTGGCATTGTTTCTGAATCAGGACTGTTTAGGTGTATCCATATGTGTTTTAGCATCCTGCTGATAAAGGGTAATGACACTGTTTAGATTGGCCACCAGTGCTGTTATTTTTTCATAGAAGTAGTTCCAACACAACATAAAAAAATATACTTCTTCTTTAAGGCAACAATACATAATACACCTGGTGCTTATATATACACACATAATCCTATTATCCTCCAGATGTGCAGCGTCTTCAAGCTTCCATCGTCTTTCAGGTTTAGCTTCCTCAGTGATCTGGATTGGCCGGTACGAGATGATGCATGCAATTACACATTCATTCATCCCAGCACTGAGGAATGCAGCTTAGTGTAGATTCTGTGAGTTTGCCAGCAGGTAGGTGAGAAGGCTTTATTGTAGAAGACATGCTATATATTAACTAGGGAGGCACCGATACCGTTTTTTTGGTATCGAGTGCGGGTACCGATATTTATCTTTCGGTACTCGCCGATACCGAGTCCCAGTGGCGGTACTTCCGCTAGCATGGAGTCAGCTTCCAGGCCAATGAGGTCTCATTACCCGCCACCCGGCTTCTTGATTGCCTGGGAAGCTGGCTCCATGCTATTTGGCTGGCTCGATGCTAATTGCCCTGGAAGCCGGCTTCCCAGCCAATCAGCATCAAGCCGGATAAACAGCATGCAGCACTGAAGCTTCCTGATTGGTCTTGAAGACGGTTTTATGTACCCTCCTGACACTGCCAGTCAGAGAAAATCTCCCTCTGACCGGAAGTTCCGGTATCGGGGGTAAGTAACGGAGCAGTTGGACAAGTACGAGTCCTCGCCCAAATACTTGGTATCAGCACAGATACCGATACTAGTATTGGTGCATCCCTAATATTAACCCTTCCTGCTTGCACATTTTATATTTGTAAATAAAGTTTCCCTTTAAAATGTAAGTGCATTGCTATGCTGTCTGAATGGAATGTCAAATTCTTTGGAAAACAGATATTTCAACTATATATTTATCTGCTTCCCCAAAGTTTAGCTTAATTGGAATCAACAAAACTGTGGGAACCCAATATTTCATTTCTGATATGGTAAGGGATCCTAATAAAGTTGCCCAGTTACCTTGGCTGACTTTAATACAAATCTGATTTATTCTGTTCCCTTTTTTATAGACTTATAGAGCTAGATCAATGTGTAAGTTTTGGAGAGAGCAGCAATAAATGTTTCCTGGCTTGCCTGTCAGCACTCCAGCTCCCAAGATCAAAGTATTCTGCTCATTCCTTATACATTCCTTCAACAACTTCAGCATAAAAAAATATATTAAATTCATAGAAACAAAGTGTAAAAGAGCTGGAACACATTCTTATGTAGGGCATAGTTCCACAACCCTGTGCCTATACACATATACCAAGCAGCACCCATTATAGCATTAGAATTTAACTACATTTATGCAGATATGTCACTTAGATGTTCCTGGCTATACACTCAGCTTGGGAGCTTTAGTGCTGCAAGGTTTGATACATCTGTTTTGTTAACATGGAGATATCTGCAGAAGGTATGGCAGCTATTTCACATTAGTTAAAAGTTCCCCATCAAGGAATCTCAAGTGCAAATATAAATTAGGCAAACATAATGTGGTTCTTGACTCAAAAAGACTGGGTTCACACCTAGGCGGCATCGTTTTAGTTTGTAGATTCTGCTATTATAGATTAAAAAGAAGTGTACTCACGATTATTAAGGATGTAGTCATGCAAGTTTTGCCCATTTTTTCAAGACTAAGTACAAGTACTTTCCCTCAGGTACTCGTCAATACCAATTACTGATACTTTTTCTTATAGGGACATTTGACATTTTCTCTAAAACAATACAGACAAATGATTTTAGGGCAGTTTCTTTATAATTATGAGGAAATGTAACTCAATACATTATTATTTAACAATGGAGAATGGCAGCTAGCAATAGAGGACTACAGATCTCATATATCCATGAATATACAGCAATGGAGAATGGCAACTGGCTACAGAGGATTACAAATCTCAGCAATCCATGATTATTCAGCAATGCAAAATGGCAACCAGCAATAAACAACTATAGATCCTATCAATCCATGATTATACAGCAATTATACAGGGCTGCGTGCGGTCTCACCAGGGCTGCGTTTGTGTCTCCCCAGGGCTGCGTGCAGGTGTCACTAGAGATTCATTCAGGTCTCACCAGGGCTGTGTTTGAGTCTCACCAGGGCTGTGTGCTGATCTCACCAGGGCTGTACAGGTGGGTGCCAGGCTCTTCAGGGCTCTGTGGACCGGAGCCAGGCTCTCCAGGGCTCTGTGGGTGGGTGCCAGGCTCATGCCAGGCTCCAGGGCTGTACAGGCAGGTGTGGGGATATCCAGTGCTGTGCCGGTCTCAGTGAGCACGAGAATGAGGAGGAGATGTGTGGCTGGACCGGCAGTGTCAAAGACAGTGCGGGACCTCAGGCAGCTGCTCTTGTTGAAAACTGTAAAGAGCTGGTATCGGCCTTTAGTATCGAGTCATTTTCAGGAGTATACAGGTGAAACTCAAATAATTAGAATATCGTGCAAAAGTAATTGCAGTAAGTGCTGCAAAAGGGGCCCAAACCAAGTACTGAGTACATATGCATGCTTGTACTTTTCAGAGGTCCGATATTGTTCTATGTACAATCCTTGTTTTATTGATTGCATGTAATAATCTACTTTTTTGAGGTTGTGGATTTGGGGTTCTTGGGGTTTTCATGAGCTGTAAGCCATAATCATCACAATTATGACAAATCACGGCTTGAATTATCTTGCTTTGCATGTAATGAGTCTATCTCATATATTAGTTTCACCTTTTAAGTTGCATTAGTGAAATAAATGAACCTTGCACGATATTCTAATTATTCGAGTTTCACCTGTAAGTACTTGTGAAAATGCCCTGAATTGGCACATCCCTATTTCTAGCACTACAATGCAAATTTGGAGCAGTGTTTTTTAGTATGTTGCATTTACTGCAGCACACGCGTGCACACTGTCATGACAAAGAATGCACTCTATCAACAAATGCTTCTAGTTTTTTCGCTGCTTAAGACAGTTGAAGGTAATGGGGTGAAACGGTGCCTTATAAGACATTAGCTCCAAATACTACTACGGTACTTGGGACTTGTCTGTTGTAAGGTTCTAAACGAAGGGAGCTCTAGGGGAGAGGTGGTGGATCCTGCATACCCATGATAGCTAATGGCCCATAGAGAATACCCAAGCTAATGTTCTGGATAAAAGTGAAACGGGTGACTTAAAGAAGAACTGAACTCCGGAAGCTCTGCCCCCCTTTTATATAATAAAAAAAGGACAGAGGACACAGGAATTGATTCCTATATTACCTGCAGTCTCCCTGCAGCTTTTCCTTCTCTATACCTGACTTATACTGCCTTGTCTTGCACTGTGTCTCTGGGTAGGGGGCAACATCTTGGTAAAGGCAGGGCATTGCTTTATTATGTCAGAGTCTCCAGCAAAGAAAACAGTGAGAAGCACAGTAATGGCAACACAGTAATGATACAGCTATGAGGTTGTAGGCACAAGAGTGTCTAGATAGATTCACAAACCAGAAAGGGCACTGTTATTTGCAGGAATTCCAAGCAAAACGTAGATTTTTTTTAGTTTCATAAGTTTTTTATTAATTTTTTCCAAGTATAGAAATACAGCTAAAAACGTAGATTTTACAGCGTACTGTTAAGGTACAATTAACATTTCGACATATTTCTCTATAATATAGCCATTTTTTTTTTCTTTAGTTCAACTTCAGAGTCTGAACATGTACAAACGTTCAATATTTATCAATCAGTCCATTTTGCATCTTTTAGAAACCAAGTTTAGCACAAAAAAGAAGAAAACGTGTGATGTTTAATCAAAGATTTAAGCTGGAAAAACAATTTACAATGTTGTTGTGTAATCTCTAAGCATACCTGCTTAAGAATCTGCTTAAGAGTGAGCATCAAAGCCCCAGGGTCAGAGATTCCCTGCACGGCCCAACTCAGTTGAGGGTCAAACTACTTATGACAAAAGGAAATATGGGGGATGTTGCTGTCAACCTCCTTCTAAAATGCTAGCTGCTTGACTGTGCTTTGATCACAGACCCAGAATATTAATGTGGCAAATTAAAGTAGAAGAAAAGTCTACCTTACAATGTTTGGGTATTGGCAGGCTGATTTCACACACTCGATTTAGATCTATTCAAAAATCCTCTAAGACCTTTCCAGTCCTAAAGTATTGATGCTTTGATTAGTTGATTTCACATGCGCATGATAGCGTAACTGTGTACCTCCAGCACAAAGACTCACTCTTGTGAGTCTCTACTTACTTCCTTGCAACCTCATGTGTCTATTGATGTCACCTCAGTTGGGATCCTCTATCACTGAGGTATATAAACTTTCAAATCAAAAAGAGGCTTGGCTGTTTGTTCTGCACATGCGCAGGATTGGTTTATGCTGCTCGTTGAGGGCAGAAGAACGGAAAGAGGAAGTAGACATAAAGACAGATGAAGATGGCACCAACTTTATGCTAGCGAGAGGGTAGAGCTGCCTACACCCAAAAGCAAAGTAAGGGCACAGCTACAGATCTTTAGAGTTGCCTGGGGATGCTTCTTTTTTTTTGCAATGGGTGGTTGACTTTACTTCTGCTTTAAAGCTGAACTCTAGGCAGTCAATACATTACAAAAACTGTGCTCCCCCCTCCCCTGCCCATCAGATGCAGAATATATTGCTATTTTTTTCAAGAGTAAAATGTAACTTATTCCACAGTCTCACATGCCAGATCTGGCACTGTAAACAGATCCTACAAAGCATCTCTTCCTGCTAGAATCTGACGTCACACCTCTCACCAACATTATCACTTATAATGCCAGACCACTAGCCACTGCTAGTCCTGCATTGTATGTGGTGATGTTGGAGTGCCCGTCCACATTCTTGGCCAAATGCAAAGAGGACCGGTAAGGTAAGTTTTACTCTTTTAGATCATCCCCTAGACAAGATGGGCAATATAGTCTGCATGAGCAATTTTTAATGCAGACTATGAGAATTAATGCACAAAAATTGATTGGTTTAACCAGAAATTGCTTTTTTTTCACTGATACTATCCTTTATTTTGCCTTTTTAAAATAGCAAATGGAATACTTTAAAGGTTAGATAAATGTTTTCATGCAGTAAAACTATTTTAATAGTTAAATCATTTTTATGTATAGAAATCTATAGATCAGGTTAAAAAGAGGGACAACTCAGAAAGAAAGAAAGAAAGAAAGAAAGAAAGAAAGAAAGAAAGAAAGAAAGAAAGAAAGAAAGAAAGAAAGAAAGACTGACAGAGGGATTTGGTTCAAAAAGAGAGACAGTCTCTCCAAATGAGGGACAGTTGGGAGCTATGCTTTTACACATCATAGGACTGTCTGTGCCCCTATGGGCAGAGTTGAAATCCCTGTCTTGAAGACATGACTTGAAGAGAGGAAATCTCTACTGAATTAGAGGAATTCCCCTCTTAGACATTTGTCGGTGAAACAGATGTCCCCATTGAACATTTCCCCTTACCTTTTGCTCTGGTGACAACTCTAACATTCTGTATTTTTCATCACTTTCTATCTCAATAACAATGGTCACCAGAAAAAAACAGAGAGAGAGAATCTGCTAAGCCAGACACAGACAGCAATAAAAAACGTAACAGTGGTTCTAACCCAGGGGTGCCCACAATTTTTGTGTTAAGATCTACTTTTCAAATGACGAGCTACATGAGATCTACCAACGGAAAAAAAAACTCGCTCTCTCTCTCTCTCCTGGCTGTCTCTCCTGCTCATCCTCCTGGCTGTCTGCTCTCTCCTGGCTGTCTTTCCTCGCTCTCTCGCTCCAGGCTGTCTTTCCTCGCTCTCTCTCTCCTGGCTGTCTTTCCTCGCTCTCTCTCTCTCCTGGCTGTCTTTCCTCGCTCTCTCTCTCCTGGCTATCATTCCTCGTTTTCTCTCATCTGTCTCTCACCTTGCTGCATTTTGCAACAGGCTGTGTAAACTAATATTCTTTGATGTAATACATAGCACTTCAACCCCCAGTATCCACCAGAAAGGAGTCAGGGAGCTTGACTCAGTAGACTCAGGCTAATAGGTAATCATTTGTGCACAGCTAAATAAATACAGGTATTCCTCACTTAACGACCGAGTTCCGTTCCTACGACCAGGTCGTTAAACGGATTGGTCGTTAAGTGAGGAACTCTATACAGTACTATACTGCATTAGTACAGTACTGTATAGCGTTGCCGATGTACAGTACCGAACAGTGTACTGTACATCCGGCAATGGAAATACTTACCGAGACCTGCAGTGAAGATCGGGGGATGTCACTTCCGAAAGAAAGAAAGAAAGAAAGAAAGAAAGAAAGAAAGACTGACAGAGGGATTTGGTTCAAAAAGAGAGACAGTCTCTCCAAATGAGGGACAGTTGGGAGCTATGCTTTTACACATCATAGGACTGTCTGTGCCCCTATGGGCAGAGTTGAAATCCCTGTCTTGAAGACATGACTTGAAGAGAGGAAATCTCTACTGAATTAGAGGAATTCCCCTCTTAGACATTTGTCGGTGAAACAGATGTCCCCATTGAACATTTCCCCTTACCTTTTGCTCTGGTGACAACTCTAACATTCTGTATTTTTCATCACTTTCTATCTCAATAACAATGGTCACCAGAAAAAAACAGAGAGAGAGAATCTGCTAAGCCAGACACAGACAGCAATAAAAAACGTAACAGTGGTTCTAACCCAGGGGTGCCCACAATTTTTGTGTTAAGATCTACTTTTCAAATGACGAGCTACATGAGATCTACCAACGGAAAAAAAAACTCGCTCTCTCTCTCTCTCCTGGCTGTCTCTCCTGCTCATCCTCCTGGCTGTCTGCTCTCTCCTGGCTGTCTTTCCTCGCTCTCTCGCTCCAGGCTGTCTTTCCTCGCTCTCTCTCTCCTGGCTGTCTTTCCTCGCTCTCTCTCTCTCCTGGCTGTCTTTCCTCGCTCTCTCTCTCCTGGCTATCATTCCTCGTTTTCTCTCATCTGTCTCTCACCTTGCTGCATTTTGCAACAGGCTGTGTAAACTAATATTCTTTGATGTAATACATAGCACTTCAACCCCCAGTATCCACCAGAAAGGAGTCAGGGAGCTTGACTCAGTAGACTCAGGCTAATAGGTAATCATTTGTGCACAGCTAAATAAATACAGGTATTCCTCACTTAACGACCGAGTTCCGTTCCTACGACCAGGTCGTTAAACGGATTGGTCGTTAAGTGAGGAACTCTATACAGTACTATACTGCATTAGTACAGTACTGTATAGCGTTGCCGATGTACAGTACCGAACAGTGTACTGTACATCCGGCAATGGAAATACTTACCGAGACCTGCAGTGAAGATCGGGGGATGTCACTTCCGCCGGCGACCCGTCGCACTGACGCTGACGCGGAAGGTCGGAGGTCGATCGGCGGTCCGTCGTAAGTGCGAGTGGTCGCAAAACAGGTAAGTCGGTAAGTGAGGAA
>NW_017307655.1:322318-423891 GCF_000935625.1 Nanorana parkeri
AGAAAGAAAGAAAGAAAGAAAGAAAGAAAGAAAGAAAGAAAGAAAGAAAGAAAGAAAGAAAGAAAGAAAGACTGACAGAGGGATTTGGTTCAAAAAGAGAGACAGTCTCTCCAAATGAGGGACAGTTGGGAGCTATGCTTTTACACATCATAGGACTGTCTGTGCCCCTATGGGCAGAGTTGAAATCCCTGTCTTGAAGACATGACTTGAAGAGAGGAAATCTCTACTGAATTAGAGGAATTCCCCTCTTAGACATTTGTCGGTGAAACAGATGTCCCCATTGAACATTTCCCCTTACCTTTTGCTCTGGTGACAACTCTAACATTCTGTATTTTTCATCACTTTCTATCTCAATAACAATGGTCACCAGAAAAAAACAGAGAGAGAGAATCTGCTAAGCCAGACACAGACAGCAATAAAAAACGTAACAGTGGTTCTAACCCAGGGGTGCCCACAATTTTTGTGTTAAGATCTACTTTTCAAATGACGAGCTACATGAGATCTACCAACGGAAAAAAAAACTCGCTCTCTCTCTCTCTCCTGGCTGTCTCTCCTGCTCATCCTCCTGGCTGTCTGCTCTCTCCTGGCTGTCTTTCCTCGCTCTCTCGCTCCAGGCTGTCTTTCCTCGCTCTCTCTCTCCTGGCTGTCTTTCCTCGCTCTCTCTCTCTCCTGGCTGTCTTTCCTCGCTCTCTCTCTCCTGGCTATCATTCCTCGTTTTCTCTCATCTGTCTCTCACCTTGCTGCATTTTGCAACAGGCTGTGTAAACTAATATTCTTTGATGTAATACATAGCACTTCAACCCCCAGTATCCACCAGAAAGGAGTCAGGGAGCTTGACTCAGTAGACTCAGGCTAATAGGTAATCATTTGTGCACAGCTAAATAAATACAGGTATTCCTCACTTAACGACCGAGTTCCGTTCCTACGACCAGGTCGTTAAACGGATTGGTCGTTAAGTGAGGAACTCTATACAGTACTATACTGCATTAGTACAGTACTGTATAGCGTTGCCGATGTACAGTACCGAACAGTGTACTGTACATCCGGCAATGGAAATACTTACCGAGACCTGCAGTGAAGATCGGGGGATGTCACTTCCGCCGGCGACCCGTCGCACTGACGCTGACGCGGAAGGTCGGAGGTCGATCGGCGGTCCGTCGTAAGTGCGAGTGGTCGCAAAACAGGTAAGTCGGTAAGTGAGGAAATACACCAAAATGGAATAAAGGGGCCGCCATTCACACCCTTTGTGATCTACCAGCATCAACTTTGAGAGCTACTGGTAGATCACGATCTACCTAATAGGCACCCCTGTTCTAACCCATCCCTACGCTATCCAAAAAAAAAAAAAAGTTTTGCTTTTCCAATTACAATTTAATTTAAATCAAATCTCTATATGGCCTTTACATATCATTTTGGAAAGGCAGTTTAGAAACATGGGTGTCCTGGCTTCATTATAAAGCTGGCCACACGTTTGACCATCTTATTTCATAATTTTCTTTGGATTATCAAAAACTATATGAAAAAATATACATTGCATGAAATGTTTAGTTATGCCCTTGCACTACATCATTGTTGGTAAGTCCACGATTTACAGTTTGTTACATGTGCAGCCTGCTTCGCACAACACCCTGAAAAACATAAAGGACTTAATTAGCAATCCTAACTTATATACCGTATCCAAATCCTATATAACTATTGCATCTGACAGCCCTTTTTAAAACTGTTCTTAACCTTTATTTCTGATAGCTAGCAATGTGTGATCAGCAATGTGTTACACTGTAAGTAGACAGTGAGCAAATAATATCACATCTTGGAAGCAGAATATTTGTAAATCAATTTTGTCTGATGTTATTATATTTTTGGTTTTCATGTGTGGTGCTGTTTGCTACTGTTGCTGAACTAAAATGTATACTCCATATGTTGCTGAACTAAAATGTATACTCCATATGTTGCTCATAGAGCATTATTTTGAAACATATTGTACTGTTCTATGTCCACTAGATGGCATCATTGAATTATTTTTTTTCCATGTACCGCACACTATACTCAGCAAACGTCCTATTAATTTAAAAATTAATGGTCTAAAACAAATGAAGTAATTAGGCTCATCAGGGACAACAACTATTTAACAGCATGCCAATCAACAGACAACTTTACTTGGTAATATAGAATATTTGTAATTGATTAGCTTGATGGTTTATACCTGTTTACTAGAAGCAAATGTTTAATAGTCCCCCGCCCACGCACACCTACACATGGGTGGGTTAAATACTCACTTGATTAGGAGGAATAGGAATAAGGTGAAATACCTAAGTTACCCCTTACTTCCACAGGATTTCTTCTATGTGACTGGTTCCTTCATTCCACAGCTCTCTGATGTCATCATGTACAATGCAGGTCCAGCAGTCCTGCAATGTACAGGAGGACAGTGAGGGCCTGCCCACATTCCTCATTCTGGCTGCCAAGGGACCAATGAATACCCCAATATTTGTCTTTATTTCCCCCCTAGCCAAAACAGTGTTTAACCCATGTAGCATGTGTGTTTCTATTGTGGTTGATCCAATAATGCTCTCTGTCATGGGTGGACTCTGTATTAAACTCCAGGTAGAAAAACAAACCCACACCATTTAATGTGGGTATGTGTTCATAACAATCTTAGTGCCTTTTTTGTAACCAAATAGTGTAAGTACCTGAATTTGATTTGGTATCGGTCTTTTGCAACTCCTTGTGCAGATTCCATTCGATTGGAAAAGGGAGAAGCAGCACAAGGAGCCAATCAGTTGGGGTGCAGTGCTCATGCGCTTACAAGGAGTATGATAACAAAAGGAAAAATTAGAGTGACAGAGGTGAGATAATCATCTCTGCCTAATCCTTCACTGTCCAATTACAGTCCGGGGGTAGGAGCAAAACCCAGTAGTGATACCTGCAATATAAACAAGTCAGGTCTGGCAGGACTGTGTAAATCCCATGACTGGATGGACGGAAATACAAATCAGGTTAAACAGCTCCAATACATGTTTTTAATCTGTGTATTTTTCACTTTGCTTGGATATTTATGGCATTTTATGGTATTCATCTGGATATACATAATAATATATATAATATGCATAAGATCAGAAAAATACATTTAAAAAGTATAAACGTAAAATTAAAAAAAACTATTGATCCAAATCCAGTCTAGTTTCCCTTTAGACTGTTGACTTTTCTACTTTGGAATTACTGTACTTAATGTGAACATTCAAAACACATTGAAAAATAAAAATGTATCTTGCTGTTCTAGTGAGTAGTGTGCTTCTTATTTTACTGTGCGAGGCCTTGTAAACACAAGGGTGAAAAGAGGATGATGAGAGTTCATATCTAATGCCCAGCAAGCACTCCCCGTCTTTTGCTCCCACTTCATAATGTCTACTACTAAAATTCTTGCAGACCTCATGTGTCCCTATTTGACCCTGCAGGCTGGTTACTCTGTATTGCTTTCCTGGGACAGCATCTGAGCCGAATGTAGCCTCTCTGTGTATCTAAATCAATTCCATTCTATGGCTTGGTGATTGGGTAACAGTGCAGAGAACACATTTTACCCTGCAGATGTCCCTGTTGTACCTACAGTTTAATGTGATAAATGTAATGAAGAGCAGCAGAAGCTGTAAGCCTGTATGGATGCTGTATGTTGTTGATGGTTTTACAATTAATAGGTCTGCAGCAAACGCTTTTTTGTTCCTTACAGGGCATACTAATTAAAAGAAGTCAACTGAGATGTCTTATCCTGTGATATATCTGTATGGAGATAAATGGTTTTTGTGACATGTGAATGCTATTGATTTTAAGCAGACCACATACAATATAATTTGATTGTAACATCTGCTTTTGTTTTCACAGACAACTATGTAGATGGAGTGTCCACTGACTGGATATAGAGTAAACAAATTGTTTTCACAAGCCTTTTCCTAAAGCCTATCTCTGGGTGAAAAAAAGAAAAAGAAAACTACCCTTGCAGAGGTTACTTCCTGCGCTGAAAATGCTAACTGCTCCTTTAAGTCTAGGAGTATAGTGAAGACGACTTTTAATTACTTGATTTCGATTCCCATGGCAGTTGGGGCAAACCCCCCCTCGCTCCAGCTCATAGACTGTCCCTCGGCATCCCCGCATACAATACAGGGTTATTGGTCCTGCAGATATGACAACATTAGTGGGCCTCTGATTGCCAAAGCAGAGGGGAAATCAGGGTGTGGTTGCGGGTCTTGGAACCAGAAACAGTGGGGATCAGGTAAATAAAAATCTGTTACAAAGGCCCCCTAGACATTTTTTTTTCATTTTTTTTTTTAATCTGAAGGTAGGATTTAATTAATTGTTGGCAACATGAAGGGAGATTTTTCAGAGATTTTACAATTTGATCCTATCAACATGCACATCTTTAAAGAATCGGTAGGGGGATAGAATACCTTTAAGTTGAAAACTTGCTTAAGGATTGCCTAGTATCCTTTCGCCGGGCAAAGGGCATATAAGGTAAGGTGGGTGAAACCCCGGGTGGTAGTCGGGCAGCAGAGAGGGGGTCTCTCCATTGTGTGCTAGCAGGCAGACAAGATGTGGGTGCACACAGTGTCAAGTTGTATGCCCCCTTGGGGGGTTGGGGAACACCTAGATTGCTCCCTGTGGAGAAGGGAATGAAATTGGACTATCACCCCAGCTGTAAATAGTGTGCCTGAAGGTGCCCATACACCTTACAATTTATCTGCAGATTTTCTGTGGTCAGATGGAAAAAGGGCAACAGATTGGCCCAGGTGGAGATTACTCCATCCACACAGTTAAGTGTAGATGGAGGAATCTGTTGCACCTTTTCCATATGACCACAGAAAATCTGCAAATAAATTGTTAGGTGTATGGCCAGCTTTAGGAAGCATATAAATGTGGACATGGGTCTCTCCGAGAAGATTAACTATCTGTAACCTGTACCATGTTTATGTGCCTTCAGATGTGTCTGTGAAGTAATGGATGCCTTCACAGACACATCTGAAGGAGCCCATTACCAGTGCAGGCTCAGCATTAGTGACAAGCACAGTGGCTTGGAAGAGACTTCTACTCAGTAACCCTGAGCCTGCACTTTTAACAGGTGCACACACCCCCCCACACACACACAGGCAGTGCCACCATCACCTGAGGTCACCATCTTAGCGGGGGGTGAAAAAAAAATGTCTGCATCAGCGGTATCCACGGTATCCAACCCCGGAACAGCCCCAGGGATGTGGATTAATGTCAAGAGCAAGGGTATCTTTTTTACAGGTATTTTGACAGTGAAAATGATTAGCTCTGGAGTAAGTAGTAAGATTATGCTATTCTTCTGGGAGACTGAGTTTCTGAATATAACCCATGTGTTGAAAAGATTCTACTTCATTGCTGCCTGACTGCTGCAGGTGATCAACTCTTTTGGTGGGTTGAATACCTGCTGCCGCACACAGCTGGTTGCCTGGGCGCCCCTAGTTTCAGTGGTTTGAGCCACTTCCCTGGAGCAGAAATGTAACCTGTGAAGTGAGCATTAAAGAACTGCAGGGCAAATTGTTCTTAACCCTTGCAGTGGGGCTATCCCTGCACTATAAGGGTTAAGTGCTTATTTTGGTCTAGGTGCAAAAATAACAGAGTTAATTTTACCCGATCCCTGGAGTCGACTGGTCCTTGCAGCCACTCTCTCTCTCTCTCTCTCTCTCTCTCTCTCTCTCTCTCTCTCTTTCTCTCTCTGCTCCAGTGGTCTAAGGACCCATGAGTCATCACGTCCAAAATATGTATAGGACGCCGATGGACAAACCAGCGCTGGAACAAAGGAGGAGACAGGCTGGAGGGAGCGCTCTAAAAGCCAGCCAGCTCTTTGGTTCGGGTGGGTATACCTTTGTTATTTTTGCCACTAGACCAAAACAAGCACTTAACCTTAGCAGTACGGGGTAGCCCCACTGCAAGTGTTATGAAAACATTTCCCTGCAGTTCTTCTTTAAGCTTACTTGTTCTTAGTCAGTGACCCAGAAACCATTAACGCCACCAAATAAGCATGGCAGCCAGTCAGCTAGCATTTTCAAAAGCAAGATCAACAATATTAGCCTACCCATTTCCATCAGCACGGGTTTCCTTCAAGAACAACTTTGATTCCATGCTGTGAAAATCCCATTTGGCTCTGAATACCTTGAAAAAACTCTGTATGGAAACAAGAAATCTTTCCCCAATTGACTCTGCATATATAAATATGTTAAACGTATTCCTAATGCTACTGTCTGCACATTTATTTGTGCTGAATGGATGTGGTAAATAGAAGCTGACATGAAGAAACAAAGGATGAGATTTATTAAGATGAATAGCTGCTGAGATAAATAGCTTGTTACATTACTTTCATTCTCTGTTCAATCTAAAGATATTTATAGTCTCAATTGATGCCATGAATCTATGCTTAGGCAATGCTGGAGATTTAACCATAAAGAACTATTTCATGTAGTATGTAAAAAAGAAGAATTCAGAGCTAGAAGTGTATTTTCATGAATATAGTAAAAAATATAATATTAAAAAAAGAAACTGAGAAAAGATGTTAGATGCATTCACTTTCTATATGTCCTGAGTATTTTCTGTCAATTTCAAATTAAATAGCGTAATCGCACAAGCCATCAGTTAGTATGTAGCACTCACCCCTGCAGGAGCTGCTGGATTTTTCAAGCCTTTTTAGGCCTCATTCACACAGCTACATACCCGTCCGTACAGATCTGTGCGGCGTGCACGGCCGTATCGGGCCGCTCCCGGGAAGGACAGGTGCTACATGTGATTGTACGCAGCAGCCTGTTCTTCCCTATGGGAGTATGCGGCCGTACACCGCCGTACGCTCACCCGAACGGCATATCCGTGAGGGTGTGGGTGTCCGTGCTCAGACGCAGACAGGATCCATCCTGTCTGTGTACGAATACGGACACCTGCACCCGCACGGATGTGCAGTTGGGGTGAGCGTACGGCCGCATATTCCCATAGAGAAGAACAGGCTGCTGCGTACAATCACACGCAGCACCTGTCCTTCCTGGGAGTGGCCCGATATGGCCGTGCACGCCGCACAGATCTGTACGGGCGGGTAAGTAGCTGTGTGAATGAGGCCTAAGCCTTTCCAGTGATTTGGCCTACAGCTGCCCAAAACATTCACTGATACACTAACAGTGGCCAAATGATCGACATCCACTCCTTTTAAACTTTTACAAAATGCATTGGCTCAAACATCAAGGGTAGAGGACTAGGGTTATAGTAAACCCCAAAACAGTGAATTCCCTCCGCTCAGTGGATTCTTGTAGTATTTAATTAAGTTTTATGGGCACACCATGGTGCAATGCGGTTGTACATGACATACTTTTTTTAAGTACATGTCACCGCAACAAAGCCTTTAGAACACTAATGTGATACTGGTGCCTTTAGATCTCCCTTAAATAGGCAACAAATCTGTCCAGACCATATTAGGATATCTTTCTTTGCTTTACTCCAGAAGGCATGCAGGTATACATGAGACAATTTCTTAAAATTCTATCACTTTTCAGGAGAAATGAAACATTGTTTCAATGAGCTGTAAGGGTAACAACAAAGGTGTCCATATCTGTATGTCCTCACAAGTTTCTTTGTTAAACTTATACAATCTTATTAATAGTTCTTTTTGAGTCATGTAAAAATTAATCTGGAGTGGAGTGTGCTGTCCATTTCTATAATCTGTGGTCCTTCCCCATTTTTTAGACAGTTCAAGTCTTATACATATGATTGCTGTTTCTGCTTTTAATATAGTATGTCTTTATATCAAGTATGTGCATGTTATTTTTTGCAATATCATGAGAGAAATATACTTGGGTTTATTTGTTCTAACAACAATGATTGTTCAGATTTGATTATTATATTCATATATGAACAGACACATTTCGTACTAATGCTGGGGTGTTTCCTGAGGATATTCATAACTAAAAATCTGTAACATGCACCAGCCTTTTTTCGTTATTTTAATATTAATAAAATTGTATATGTTTTAACAAAAATATTTATAAGGACATTTGTCTTTGTACCTAGAAAGTTCCACATGCACGTGGTCTAATTGTGATAAGCGTAATGCTCTAGGGATGATGGTACACCCCCTAATGGTGTACTTTATACAGTATAATCCATGTATGTTTAACTTTTATAATAAGAATCAACATTTTGTTTCCCTTTTAAGAAATGTACAAGAATTTCCCCAAGCAAATTTTCCTTTTCTAAGGTACAATGAAATTGCTGGATTGTAAATGTCATTGGTGTGCCAGGTTCTCCATGACATTAAGTTTTGAAAATTGAGCAGAAGCCTTGCAAACAAGAAACTATTTCATATTAATACGCCACTGACAGTTTCCCTGTATTGTGACCTTTCTGTGTCATTTCTCATCCAATCCTCCCCAAAGCATGAGGAAATCTGTGACATTTGGAATTGGATTCAATGTTTTTAGACTGATCATGATCTCTGCTTTTCCCCCCCCCCTTATTTCACATCTTTTATACATAAAAGGGAAGACGAGCAGCAACAGATGACAAATAAGGCAGCAGATCTCAACTTGTAGTGAGAAGCTGTTGTCCTAGATTCTGTATCCTAGTGTAGTAAGAGAGCAGTATACTGTATTTGCTACTTTAAGCAGTTTGTTAGATTAGATCTTTGAGCTGCTTTACAGAACAAGACAGTTATTTTTATGTCAGTGCAAAGGACAATGTCATACTGTATGCAAAGTATAGATATCCATGCAAACTTTCAGAATTATTTTTATAGTATTTTTATCAGAGAAAGTGAAAATAATAGCGTACACAAATTACTGTATTAAATGTGTCACAAGCCAAAATGTATTTTCATTTTGGATAGAGGAAATGGCTAAAAATAAGGACATTTTATATCAAATACTTACCGAAAAATGTATTTCTGAACTATCTCCATGGCAACATAACTTCGGGGGGAATCCCATAGGACAGATCTCCTTATAAATTTCAATATATACTGTACATACCACAAAGTTCTATGACTAGCGCACTCTTGGACCATGGGTGGGTCTCTATGCTGACCACAGTATGGCAGCATACAAGTAGTAAATAATAGCTAGTGAAAGTCGGGTGGGTGCCAGCAAACAGATAAAGATTTATTACATGAAGACGTGGACACCAAGACTGAACACCCAAAAGTAACAGTAATCAAAACATGTAGATCAATGTGATAATGTGCAAGAGGCATGTGAGGTAAAGACTGCAGATTGTTTCTAAAATTACCACAGACACCTAAGCGCAAAATGTCAAAACACTTTTAGTCAAGTGAGCTGTCACCCTTTCTGGAGCCAGTGAGCCCTTGTCTTTGTACTCCTCTTGAATTATATGCACTATCCAACTATCTAGGGTTTTGGTAGATGCCTCTCTACATTTGTTTTTTTTACTGCAGTAATGACAAAAAAAGTCTATCTGTTTTCCTTAAGGAACTGGTGGCTTGGATGTATTGTTGAATAGTCCCGTCTAAGTCTAGGGAATGTGATACTCATGCAACCATGTTTTCTTAGATAGACTTACAGTAACTAATACTTGGTAACGGGGAAGGATGTCACCACTTTAGCAACAAAGGAAGAACAGGTCTTAGGACTACTCTATATGAGTAAAAAAAGAGATAAAAGGTTCATACCCTGCTGTAAACTTTATTTGTTTAAGAGTTTCTAGAGGAAAATAGTGTGTGGATAATTCTAGCTGAACACCCTACTACCTCCAGGTTATTCCCCTAAAAATCCAAACCATGAGACCTCTGCTGCATAAGATGGCCTGGAAAACTGTCAGGGGTATCAAATCCTGCACACTTCAGGAACTTCAGCAGTAGAAACCAGGGTATTTTGGCCACAGAGGTAGTGCTACATTAAGCTAAATGTCTTTGAACAACAGTCTGTAGGAACCGAATAATATCAATATCAGAAGAAAATAGAACATGGTCAATTTGTGGTTTTTCTTGGAGCTTCAAAAAGATCCACCTGCAATGACTCCATTGCTTCCTCGAATGGCAGAAGACTTTCCTTTACATTTACCCCTCTTTGTTGTCCAGATAGTGGGGAGATAGGAAATCTGCCTGGCTGCTCAAGACCTCTGGAAAGTAAGCTCCAGAGATTTTTATCAGTTTCTCAGTTTCTACCTCCCTTATGAGGGAGGGCTCTTGGCCTATGGTTGTCCACTGGGGGCAAAGGATGCCCTATTTAAAGGAGGTGTCTAGGTGTCTGCATAGCTGTTGTCACAAGACTCTCCCAGTGTGATGGAGTGCTCACCTTCTCCAAATAATAAACTAGTGAATGCAAGGTAGGGGGCAACATTGGTATGTACAGTATGTCTATGTATATACCATTATCTTGGAGCCAGAAATAATGTTTCTTTTAGGGTGCCCTCTGCACCCATTGACCAACCATAGGCCAAGAGAACACCCCTGGCTATGGCAGCATGGTTCTCCACCACCCACACATGCCCAGTGCACTTGTGCCTTCAGCAAAATGGCCAAACGTGCATGCTCTATGTACATTGTAGCTCTGACAAAAAATCTGGCCTGAAGCTGTGCCTGTGCAATTATGGTACTATGGGGGCTGAAAAGAGAATGGCTAGCAGAAGAGCCCTTGTGTGTGCATTTAGCGAACAGCTTCCACTATGAATCCTTGGAGCCACTATACCACCCAAGGGGGAAAACACGAATCACCCCCAATAAGATACAGCACACACTGAAAACAGCACCTTGGAAGACCACCAGATGGGTATCATTTAGATACCCAAATACAGGGACTTCACCAGATGGCTGCCTTTCCTGGTGGCCTACCATGGCTTTACCACAGCTCAGTAAGGAGATGTGCAGAGATCCAATCTGAGCAACAGATAACAGAATATAAAAACTGTGGTAGGTACAGAGTGGCAAGAGATCTGTCCTATGGGGTAGTCTTTGGAAGGAGTATACCCACTTGTATGCTGCCATGGAGTGGTCCAGAATTTTTTTTAAACATATAAATTAAATAATAGTGAGTTGGAATGCTGCTACTGTCTGTAAACAAATCTATCTGTAAAATATAAAATACTGCACTGTTCTGTAACCACATAAAGCTTTACGGTATCCCCTGTAATTTAAAGGATTGGAGTCCCCACATTGTACTTTTCTTTTTTTTCAAATTCACCATGGTAGTGCCTGCTGTTTCCTGCTTCCCATCCCATGCTTTTTTTTAAATAGCTTGCCTACACATATTTTAAATGCCCTGAAAATACCAAGTTTGGTACTGACATTTTGTCAGATATTCTGAACTTGTGGATTTGCTTGTCACTAGCTGAGAAATTTCAGTTTTGAATGGGCTGATCATTTATATTTCTCTGTATTTTTATATGTAATCATCTTTTGCAATTTTGGTAGTTAATAATAAAGTGTACATCCATTCAGTGGTCAGAAAGAGTCACCATTTTAAAATCTGTTTTATTAAATTTTTATTAGATATTATAAGCACAATATTAGGAGGAAAGCAATTGACAAGAAAGGGCATACATATTAATCAAATATAATTATTTGGCATCTAACAGGTTATCCATGAAGTTATAAGGAGTTGAATATTTGATTACAGTATTTTTAGTTTAGTAGGTCAGTTCCTCCGGCTCGTAGAGGAAAGTTGTTTGTGAAAGCTAGTCTCATCAGTATTTCTATTGATTGGTAACAATTTGGAATGAAGATCTTTGCATTCATTAAGGCCAAATTAATTACATTAATTTGCGGTTTTGATGAATGAGCAGTCAATAAAATTACAACTGGAAAATGGAATCTTGGATTAGGAGGTGGAAGAAGAATATCCCGTAGTAAGGTCTTCTAATAACACACTCCCACTGGACATGCATGAATGAGCCATTACTGTGCCCACGGTGCCAGCACTGCACTGTAAGGACACATTTTATTTAACCTCACACTAGTAGAACTAAGTACCAGAATTTAATAATACCCTGCTTCTTTTTTTATCAATGAAACCATTATAAGCTATAAAACCTTTATAATCTCGTATTGCCATTAGACATGTAAACCTTCTAAAAATTCCTTTCATTTTGTTTCGTGTCCATTAGGATTTTTTTTCTTCTTTTTGGTGATATTCAGATCTACTTGTTATTCGTAACAAATCCAAATTTCACTTTAAATTTCATTTCATTTCATTTTTACATTTCTGACATTCAGATGGGGTTTTAGTTGAAAACTAATTTCATTTATTAATTAATGAAAAAACAAGTGTTGGCTCCCACCCCATTCATACCAGGCTTCTTAGATCTGGTTGAAATTTTAAGGGGGGATGTCACCCCCCCAAAAAAGCATGGGGGTCTCCCCTAAAATCCCTTACCAGGGGGATCAGCGTGCACCCCTTGCTTGCACTATGCCAGGCCGCTTGCCCTCAACATGGGGTAATGTCCTCATTTTGATGAGGACAAGGGCCTCTTCCCCACATCCCTGGTCCGATGGTTGTGGGGGTCTGAGGGCAGGGGGGCTTATAGGAATTTGATAAAGGGGCACCCAGATGCCACCCACCTCCAGGTGAATGTGTAAAGGGTAAATGTTAGTTTCTGACAATTCCTTTATTAAAAATAACAAACAAAAAGTCCCACAATGTAAATCCAGCATCGATCATGTCATCCAGCGATGTAAATCCTCCCGACACTTGCTGCTCGCCGACCCGCCGAAACAAAAAATCCTGCCATTCGCCTTCGACCAAATCTTTCTTTACATTGGGCAATGAAATAAACAGCCTGCTATTGGCTATTTCAAATTACAATAGCCGATAACAGGCTGGTTATTGGACCCTCCCACTTCCTGATGTCAATCTGCAAAGGAGGACCTGAGAGAAAACTTTCGCTCTCACGTCTGCTCCTCTGTGGGAGAAATAGCCCTCCTGCTATCGGCTATTTCAAATTGCAATAGCAGGCTGGCTATTGTACCCCCCCCCCCCTTGGTCTTTTGCAAATCACACGGGGGGCGACCCGGATAAAAAAAAAGGGGCCTCTCACTGTTTTTTTTTTTTTTGAACCGTGAACAATAATCCAAATGGCATTGAAACAGGCTCTGTTCAGGTATTCTGGCAGTGGCTGGCTGCTGTCAGAATACAGTCAAGGCAGCAGGAGATTATTTGATCAATGCTCGTAAGCGTTGATGGAGGAATCTGTAATATTTTCTTTCTCCAGCCTGCAGGTTGAACAAAGAAAATATTACAGTGTAATGCCATCTTAACTTTTCCTCCTTGCAACCTTCCTCTCCCTGTAGGCTGCACAGAGCTTAAGGTCAAATTTCAAGCAGCCTGTTGATTAGAATATGCCATCCCCAAAGGTGGTTCTTACATTTACTATGTTATGAATTGAATGCAAGGTGTTTACATGTCTAAATGGATGCTATGAATGCAAGGTTTCATATTACAACAGATGGACTTTAGTAAAGGCAACAACTCCCACTAAGCTTTAAATTACGGAAAAAAAATGTGGAATGGCTTATCTTAATATCTTCAAATTCAAAGCAGCAAAAGATCAGAAACAGCACTTCTTTTACATAAAAAACCTAGCACTATTTATAGTTTGAAATGTTTCTCCTTAATGATACTGGACTTCCACTGTAGACACACACATATACAGTATATATCCTCATATTAAATAAAACAAAATTAAAACAATAGCAGAATACATGTCACAGAGTTTAGACACTCCTATCTGAGTGCTTTTTCATTTATAGTTTTTCAAGAAAGTTCCCAGTTTAACATGTGATCATAGTGGTATATGAGAGTACTTCATCTTCCCCTCCGTCTGCTCTAAGCAATGCCTCTGAATCATTCTTTGCTCTGATGTATGCAAATTAACAGCGTAAACTATAATCTTATAATTATATATTTCCTTTATGATCCTTTATCATCATCTCCACCATATTTTTTCCATCCACTCTGCAATGGAAAATGGCCCCGCTCTAAACGTCAGTTTGGTTTATGCAAATTATTCATAATACTACATTACCAAAAGAAAATATGTTATAAAAATGTCAGAATGCTAATTTAGCTATTGAGTATTATTGTAAAAGATATTGCAATTACCATTCTACCTCTTATGAAAATATTTTAGTGCTTGCTATGGGTCTCAAAGGAATCATTCAATATTAAATTAAAAATGCCTTGAGTATTAAACTCCACTACAGTACATTGGCAGTGGAAATGTGCTTTCATACTTTTAAGTATTTAAAAGAAAGTAGAGGAAATGAGGAAAGGAAATGATGGAGTAGAATTGCAATTTTTTTTATTAAACAATAAATATTTTACAATACCTTTCTATATACCTCTCTTGGCCATTGTGACATATTCTTGACACATTCAAATTTATTCCTCTAATGCATTTTACATGTAAGATAAATTGCAAAACTTATGTTCTATGCAGTCACATAATAGGTTATATTATTTCCAAAAATCATTATTAAACTAAATTTGCAAAGAAACTATTGCTTTGAATGGGGGCATTTTCCTGAAATTGCAGTTACTTCAAAATGTACCAAAAATCTATTAGTGCGTGGCCTCTTGCTTTCAATAAAGTGAAGAGCACACCAACCTTGAAAATAATGTGCCTTACATGACAATCACCAAATTTGTTGGGCTACACTCTCTCTGTCATGCTGATCTATCAAAGGTCTTCAACAACAAATATTTAGCTAAATGGTTCTTTTGCACACAGTAGTGCAAAAGGTAAAAGTTCTCCAAATATGATAATGTTTCAAGCCACAACAGCTCTTTATCAAACCTGAAGTTCACAATATTGAACACCTCGTATTTCCAAATAATCAACAGGTAAGGGCAAGAGTATACGGTGAAAATAGAGCAGAACATAAGATCAGACCTGATGGAAGACTTGTATAACACTACATCATTTTACACCTTTTAGGGGCATTTGGAGCACTCAGCTTTAATACCTTCCTAACCATCTAACATATATATGCAAGGTGGGCTTTTACAAGTATATGCATCCACTGTTCTGTGCTGGAAGCATCCTAACTGTGTTCTCCTAACACAGTGACTAAGCTGTCATCAAAAAACTCCCACTCACTGTTTACATAAAGAAGTTGGGGGACAGGCCCTGATCATGTTATCACTGTGATTGGCTATCAAAGCCATCACATGATCAATCCCTGGCTCCCATTGTTAAGTAACTTTTAAAGGGCTGGCAGGCAGAGCTTAAGGGGGCAAAAAATATAAAAGAAAGCCAGCAGATGGAGCTCCCTCACTACTTGCTTTAAAAAAGTTTGTTGAGGAGAAACAGATTTGTAGAGTGTGGAGATTGTAGAGCACATGTGTCAAACTCAAGGCCGAGGGGCCGAATCCAGCCCACCGGGCCATTTCCTAGACTTCTACTTTCAGATCTAGGTATTAAGTTATTACTAAAACCAGTGATGATCGAATGCAGAGGCAATTATGATAAAGATTAGATACATTTATATAGTCTTACAGATACCTTTGAGGGCAACCATAATGTTGATGCGGCCCACGGTTAAATGGAATTTGACACCCCTGGTGTAGAGCGTTTGTACTGCAGCTCATAATGGTTTTAGAGTGTGGAATTGCATATTAGTTGCTCTCTTCGTGGACCGGTGACAGGCGTTGCACGGCTCGAACATTGATGGAGAAGCAACATTATAAGATGGTTATATACATTTTCAGGTGACCTTTTATGAGCAAATAAGTGTCTGTTATGTCATATATCTTAAAGCCCAACTGTAGCTAAAACATTTTTCATTTCTTCTGTCAAGTTTTTATTACTGTCCATTGGGGAGATTTCCCTTCACTTCCTGCTCCATGACACTAGGACACGAAATGTGGGGGAACAGGTTTCACTGAAACAAGCAGGAACAGCCATTGCATAACTTTTAATGTTGGTTCTGGATCCACTGTTCTATTTGGTATAATATATAGCAATGAACCTAATTCAGGAAATATTGATGCACTGTAACCCCAAAGGTCTACTGAAAAAATAAACATTTCTATGTATGTTGAGAAAAACAGTAATTATTTCACAGTAAGGCAGAAGTCAGACGTGGACACATGTAACACTAATTTAATGAAATGCATAAAACATATTTTTTATAAATAAAATATAATGAGCAGCAAAACACAGATGCATTGGGGACCATACCTTTTTTTGCATGTGGCTAGTATTTAAAAGTATGAAGCTTATCAATTTATATGGACCCAATGCATGGCTGAGGGCCGTATGTCATAGCGATGGATTAATGAAATGAAGAAAATGGAAACCACTGCTTTCTATGGAGGATGTGTATTTAGTTTAGTAAGCATATAGTAATAGTATTTATAGAAAGGACCTGATCGTATTACCATGCTCTCCTGAGCTTCTGCAACAGTGCTTCTCCTATTACTACAGTTCTTTCTGCTTGCACAATGTCCTCTACACATTAGTTACATAATACATATAAATTAAGTGCTATTAATGTGCCATAATAGCGCTTGCATGCTTACACAGGAATTCATTTATAATAATTTTGCTGCCTTAGACCTGGGTACCCACAAACAAGGGTTTATGATTAGTGATGGGCCGAAAACCCCCATGTTCGGTTCAAATTCAAACTTTAGGACATGGAAAAAGTTTGAATTTGAACTCGAACTCAATGCAAGTCTATGTGGCTAGAACTGTGAAAATTAATTGCCCCCATTTTGAAGGCTTATATGCAATTTATTGGTCATAAAAAGTGTATGGGGATTTGGGTACTGCCCTGGGGGACATAAATCAATGAAAAAAAACCTTTTATAAAATACAGTTTTTAACCACTTGAAGTCCGCGGTGTTAAACCCCCTTCCTGTCCAGGCCATGTTTCAGTATTTAGTGTTGCAGTACTTTGACTGACATTTATTCCGTCATGCAACGCTGTACTGAAATTCATTTTATACCATTTTTTAGGGACACATAGAGCTTTCTTTTGAGGTATTTAATCACCTCTGGGGTTTTTATTTTTTTAATATATTAAGGAAAAATTACCGAATTTTTTTTTAAAAACTGTTTCCCTTACATTAAATGATAAAACATTTATTATTACCCAATTTTTTGTTAAAATATAAGAGACGGGGTCACGTCGGGTAAATAGACACCAAACATGTCAAGCCTTAAAATTGCGCACGTGCGCGAAACCTTAGAAAAAACTACAATAACCAAAATTGGCCATAGGCGACTCTTTAAATGCTTTTACCGCTCATCAATTTAGTGTTATCAGTGATTGATGGCCCTAAAATGATTGCTCTCATTCCGAAGTTCACGGCGATATGTAACATGTGTAGCGCATTTTTGCACGCTGGCGCATCGAACACGTATTTACGTTTATATGTGTGTGTAAACGTGGGGGTGGGGGACTTAAACAATTTTTTTTATTTACTTTTTTTATATGTGAATTTTATTTGTTGTGACTTTTTTATTTTTGTTAAACATTTATTGTTATTGCTATCACATAGGGGGATAACAAGGGGGAGATCAGCAAGGAGGAAGAAGCTGAACTCCCTCCCATCTTACCTCCTGACGCCCTCCCGAGCCGGTAGCGGGCCGCAGATGGGCTAGCGGATCCCGGGATTGAAGGTGAGGGGTAAGGAGGGAGGGGGGGGGCATGCAGCCAGATACCACATACATATGATCGGTCGCCGATCGTATGTATATCAAACAGCCGATAACGGCTGTAAAGAATGGCATGTTTTTTCTGCAGAAGAAAAAAGCCGTCTGATGACGGCAACCCACCCGTGGGAATATGCCGTCCGTTTTTTCACAACGGGCGGACGGCAGGAGGTTAAAAGAGCAGTGCCTTGCAAGTGAGCAGCCTGCCGAACGCCCTGACAGTTCGTGTGTTAGCCGAACACACAAACTGCCGATGCTCGACTTGAACATCGAGCCCATCTCTATTTATGATAACTTTCCATGAAACTCAGGAAAAAGAAAAAAAAATTCCTTGAGGCTTACAGTCATTACTCATTGCTTGTGGTCTCCATAGACAGCTAACCATTTTACCTGTTTATCTGTGTGCTAGTATCAGTAAAAATGAAAGAGTGACTTTTAACTTGATTGATCTTTTTTTTACATAGAGGTTGTCCGTTGCAATAATTTTAGTTTGATGCACTGTTAGATGTGAAGTTGGTTTGTTTATGGAATAGTTTTTACGTTTAATGAGAATTTTGAAGACCTCATCACCTTATAGGTAATTTTAAAGGAAATTTTGGAAAATTGTCCCTAATCATCTTGGACATTTGAAGCAAGCACAGGTTAACTGAATCAGCATGGTTCATAGTGTTCTTTTCATATCATTAGCATGATTAGATTTCAGCTGTGCTGAAAAAAGCCAATTACAGAACTCAAACAAGTCATAAGAGCAATGGCTTACACTATATTGCCAAAAATATTGGGACACCCCTCCAAATCATTGGACTCAGGTGTTCCGTGAAATTTCCTTGCTACTACATATTCTACGATCAGCTGTTAGTGGTAATTATAATAATGTGGAAGCAACTGGGAACAACAACAACTCAGCCACAAAGTGGTAGGCCACATAAAATGACATAGCGGGGTCAGCGAATGCTAAAGCGCACAGTGCGCATAAGTCGCCAACTGTCTGCAGAGTTAATAGCTACAGACCTTCAAACTTCATGTGGCCTTCAGATTGGCACAACAACAGTGCGTAGAGAGCTTCATGGAATGGGTTTCCATGGCCAAGCAGCTGCATCCAAGCCTTACATCACCAAGTGCCATGTAAAGCGTCGGATGCAGTGGTGTAAAGCAGGCCGCCACTGGACTCTAGAGAAGTGGAGACATGTTCTCTGGAGTGACGGATCACGCTTCTCTGTCTGGCAATCCAATAGACGTGTCTGGGTTTGGCTGTTTCCAGGAGAACGGTACTTGCCTGTCTGCATTGTGCCAAGTGTAAAGTTTGGTGGAGGGGGGGGAGGTTATGGTGTGGGGCTGTTTTTCAGGGGTTGGGCTTGGCCCCTTAGTTCCAGTGAAGGGAACTCTTAAGGCATCAGCATTCCAAGACATTTTGGACAATTTCATGCTCCCAACTTTGTGGGAACAGTTTGCGGATGGCCCCTTCCTGTTCCAGTATGACTGTGCACCAGTGCACAAAGCAAGGTACATAAAGACATGGATGAGCGAGTTTGGGGTAGAGGAACTTGTCTGTCCTTACCTCAACCCGAAAGAACACCTTTGGCCTTATTAAAGCGGAGACTATGAGCCAGGTCTTCTCGTCCAACACCAATAACTGACCTCACAAATGCGCATCTGGAAGAATGGTCAAGCATTCCCCTAGACACACTCCTAAACCTTGTGGATGCCTTACCAGAAGAGTTGAAGCTGTTATAGCGGCAAAGGGTGGGCCAACTCAATATTGAACCCTACAGACTAAGACTGGGATGCCAGTAAAGTTCATGTGCGTGTAAAGGCAGGCGTCCCAATACTTTTGGCAATATAGTGTATTTCTTATCAGAGAGTTTAGTCCCTGGTTTCAGACAAAAAAAGCTGCAAAGTAAGTTACTTTTTGGGCTATCTCTTTAGATCAAGGTTCCTGCTTTAAAAACACTTTGTCATGTATTAATCATTTATTTGTAAAATAAAGACTGTATAAGGATAATGAAAAAATAATAAAATAAAAACAATAATATCCCGCACCAAATGTCTAGAGCTGCAACACATAAAGACAACCACCTATTAATACAGGTAAATATAAATGAACAGTGTTGTGCTATAAAACAATGTCTTCAACCTAGATTGCAATTAAACACGTTAAAGTGATATATATAAGGTGTAACACCGTTTCAAAACCACATCATCTGTAATACAGTGATTGTACGCCATGCTTTCCAACGACAGCATAAACCCTGTTAATCATACAAAATAATGACTTTCATTCAATAATTCCACAAAAAAACAAAAACAAAAAAAGTATAATTTGCCAAATATACTGTATATCCAGTGTATGTAAAAACATTATTCAATTTCCAAGTCATATTAAATCAATGGTTAGTGAGTCCACCTCATCATGATGAAGTCCGGAAGGATGCAACGCACGTCGGGTAGAGTAATTTGACGCGATCTTTGATGTGAACAGGAGCTGTGGCATTTTGGAAGTGAGGAGCCATGATTAATCTTCACTGTTTGAATATCGCATTTTGATTCTGGACTCCCTGTGAGTAGATCTCATAAAGTAGTTTGAGTTTTATCAAAATGAAGTGCACTATGGTTCCTGTTTTGCTTTCATTAAATTGGGATTTGAACTGTTTGGGATATATTGAGTGCTTGATTTTTTGAATACTTGTTGTCTCCCTTCCTTTTTAGACCCTTTTTTAGTATTTAAAAACTCTTTTTCCTTTTAGCATGCATCGAAAATGGTGAGAGATTAGCGCAGCTGAAGTGAGGTGCAGTAACAGAGGGTTGAGCCCACACGCTAGAGACAGGTGTAGACCCATTTGAGGTCGAATTACAAGGTGAGAGACACTGTGTGGAGTTGTATTTTAGGGTGGAGGAATAAGAGCCAAACTCATCATCACCTTTGGTGTGACAGCACTGGGAATTGGACTCACTAACCAGTATACAAGCTGGACATTGATTTAATATTACTTGGAAATTGAATTATTATAACAGATCATGTGGTTTTGATAAGATGTTACACCTTATATGTATCACTATAACTTGTTTAATTGCAATCTAGATTGAAGACATTGCTTTATAGTGCAACACAGTAATTTATATTTATCTGTGTTAAAAAATAATAAAAACTGTATGAACAAAAAAAAAAAACATCTAAAATGGCATTGACCCAAACTATTATGGTTTCCTTTTAAAAATAGTTCCTTTAGATACTCACCCCTTTTGTTTCCTTCCAAACACTGAGCTAAATAGTGAATTATAATTCCTGCTGTTAGTACCTAACTTCTTTAAGTTCTGCTGCCTTTATTTGTGTATTGATTTCTTTTCTATTTTTGATTTAAGTATTTTAGAAATATAGTAAAATCCATTTAAAGACTTCTATTCCCATTGCTTTATACATATACATGCAGGAATACATATTTATAATTTTGTATTCACACAGGTGACATTTGGCCTGTTACTAAATATTTAAATACATAAAATATATTCATTTTAAAAGTAATATTTTCTTTTTACTTATCTTATGTAAAACTATACAAATGGATGTGCATATTTAATGGTATCTTAATAAGCCACATCAGAGTTTTACACAATAATGCCTTTCAGATAATGTATTATTCAAAATTAATTTTAAGATCCAGGAGGACGTTAAACATAAAGCTGAAAAGATTATTTAAATTCTTTGGACGGGTTTTTAAAAAAATTCACTGGAAAAAGATGAATGTAATTCTGACTTGCTAACCTGTGTTTAAAAAGTGCAAGGTCATATAAAGCTTCCAACGTACTATTTAATCACTAATGCTACCAGTTTTATGGTGTTTCACTAGACCCTTAACCACTTGTTGACCGGGTGTTTACACCCCCTTCCTGCACAGGCAATTTTTCAGTATTCAGCGCTGCGGTACTTTGACTGACATTTATTCAATCATGCAATGCTGTACTGAAATTAACTTTATACCATTTTTTGGGGACAGATAGAACTTTCTTTTGGTGGTATTTAATCACCACTGTGTTTTTTTTTTATTTTTTACTATATAACAAAGAAAGTACAGAATATTAAAAAAAAAAACGGTTTTCCCTTTATTATGTTAGGAAACATTTATTATTACCCAATTTTTTGGTAAAATATAAAACATGGGGTCACATCGGGTAAATAGACACACAAACATGTCAAGCCTGCACCCGCGAAATCACAAAAAACTACCATAGCCAAAAGTGGCCATAGGCGACATTTTAAATGATTTTAGCGCTCATCAGTTTAGCGTTATCAGTGATTGATGGCCCTAAATGTATTGCTCTCACTGCAACGGCATAATTGGAGCAATCGTCGTTTTTGCGTGTTGGCGCACCTAACGCATTTTCGCGCATCTATGTGGCGGTGGGGGACTTTAAAACATTTTTGTGGGGTTTTTTTCTGTGTGTGTAAATTGTATTTATTTTGTGAGCAATTTTTTTAAAACTTTTTTTTACACTTAACTTTAGTGTTACCATATAGGGGGGCTGAGAAGTCCCCTATGTGATAACAAATTACAGTGACAGGTCCCCTTTATGGAGACATCAGGGGGTCTCTAAGACCCCTAATGTCACCTAGGGACCCCCGGAGAAGCTGATGAAGCACAGATCTACTTCATAAGGTTACTGTACCGGAGAGTGACAGAGGAATGCGGAAGTGATGTAATATACATCACTTCCTGCATTCAGAGACCGGGGAGGGGAGCGGAGGGAGATCATGTACTCCACTCTCAGTGCACAGAGCCTCATCGCCTAGGATAGATGGACGCCAGGGATCGCGGGACGGCAGTGGCGAAGAGAGGTAAGGAGGGGGGCACACCCTGACTTGCATCATACAAGCGACCAGGCGTCTGTACAGACGCCGGACCACTTGTATGTAAACGGCCATCGCTGGCCGTTTAAAATCCTGGCAGCTTCCCACTCGTGGGCGCCAGGACGTCTAAAAAGGACAAAGGACGTCTAAAGACGTCCACCTGCATCCAGGAGACTCCCGTCCGGCCGTCTTTCAACGTACGGCAGACGGGAGGTGGTTAAGTGGGCAGTAAAAATGAAAGTTCTTAGTACATACAGATTATCATATTTTATTAGCAAAGGTACCTTTGCAACAGATTGCTTATGTTGGACAGTGCATGCTTTCAGAAAAAGACCTAGTTAATGGTTTGACAAAAAACTAACCTCAGTGCTGGGTCAAGGGCTGCTGGAACCCAAAGTGCACCCCCTACTTTCCCTGGAGATGGAGCTTGGTCATCTGCATGTACAGTGTACAGTGGCTGGGCCAACACAGGGGGCATAAATGACAGCCTTAAAATTACCATGGTTATTTCCATAAAAATTTGAATTAGTCGGAGGGAAGGGACATGGTGAAAAAGCTTATTTTAGTCATAATGAACATTGTGAAACAGAGCCAGGATTTCATTGATATAATGATAACCAAAATGTGTTATTCCATCTGGGAACTGAGGTAGTTTAATGCACATTGATGAGCATTTTTCATACATGATGCATTTTTGTTTTGGCCAAAAATAAAGTGAAGGTTGCTAGGGTGTGGGGGCTTGATTTCATGTGCTAAACTGCACAAACATGCATATCAGCTTCTCTTTTCAGTTTGCTCAGTTAAGATTTGAAAATGAAAGAGAGAAGGCGATTGGTTGCCATGCAAAGCTTCTCCAGTTTTTTGTCTGCCCCAGTTTTGATAAATTCCCCTCTATTGTTTTTTTGTGTACTGCCACTGAAGTCTATGGGGCAAAATAAATAGTGTTAATGCACCGAAACATGCATTTTTCCCAACACAAGCAGTGCAGCACACAGGTGTGAATGGGCCCTATAAAAAATAATGGAACTCCTCATTCCATCCCATGCCATTTCATGTATTGATGTGCATTGGGCAATGCGTATTAAATTGTACAGGTTTGAATGGGGCCTTATATTTATTTAGCTGAACAGCACAATCTTACTATTAGGTTTCTATGCATTTAGCGTGGCTGCGATTGCTTGATCCTCTCAAAGCCATAAGGCTTGGTATACGATTTTCTAGTGCCTGTCCTTAGGGTTTTTGTAAGAACAGAAAAAAAACATGTTTACTTCAAGGGAAAAACTAACATTTTTAAAAGCAGGTAAGCAATGGCACCTCCTACATTTCTCTAAGGAAACATTTACTGCAAAGTGCATACAGTTGTCCTTTACTAAATAACCACTGTAGTGGATATCTAATTTGTTCTGAATTTTGGTTAGTACATGTAACTCTTGCAATAATAACAATAAAAATGAAATAACAGGGTTAAATAGCTGTTTGCAAAGAATTCTCCAATTCAGATCACTTTCCAGTTCAGCTATGTTGTCCTAGATTGCTCACCTCTCCTGCCTTCTCCAAACTCTTCACCCTTTTGTGAATAACCCTGTAAGTGTCTAATATAACCTTGTTCTGATACTCTAGCAAATTTAATTTTGCTTCAATCAGATATTAGTGTTAGATTCTCAACATAAAACAGGTAATATAACAATATTCACTTAGGAGAAGCTGTATTAATTTCTTCTTTGAAATGCCTCCAGCTGTAACATTATTTGTAGTAGGATGGTGAAAGTGACAAAAATTCCCGTTTATCAGTAATAACCAATGATACATTTGTTCAGTTTAATACAAATTCTATAAAAACAAGCACTTTATTTTTACCCAAAGGCTGCAACATGAATCATTTCAACTCTTTATTTACTCTTTTATTATTATTTAGTTAAGTGCTCATATTCGTCTAGGTGCTAAGATAAAACCCTTCTCTTCCACCTCCATTATTACCATTCTGGCTGCTAAAGGTTTTTTTAATTAGGATTTGCTTAAAAAAAGTTTGTAATAATTCAATAAGGAGAAATTTTGTATACTTCTCTAGTGAAAAGCAGAAATCCAACAAAAACAGAGAGTTCCATGTCACAAAGGATACACATGCAGGTTTTCTGCAGTGTGGAATTTAGCATGTTTGTTCATACTTGCATTGAGTGAAGCTTCGAAGATAAACTGTGGTCCTTCTTTACCTCACCGTTCTTCATAGCTAAGGTTGCAAAGTTAGAAGACATCTTTGAGCAAATAAACGCCAGGCCTCACACCACTATGTTTTTCTTTAATCTCAACAAGCTTTATTAAACCACTTAATGGCTTTTCTCACATTGTCATTACCACCTGACATGATTCCTCATCTGACATGCTTTAGCTGCAATCAGGGCTTAATAATAGGGATGCTTAATCCCCTAAAATTAAACCATGATTGAGGGTGAAACTTGAAAGGGGAGCAGTGACTATGTAAGAAAACACATGCAGTGTTTCCAATAAAGCTTGTTGAGATTGAAGAAAAACAAAGTGGTGTGCTGCCCGGGCATTTGTTTGCTTGTCACTACTGGGAGGATCCAATATTGAGCCTGGCACCATCTATGGTAGGGCAACACAATTCAGGCTAGAAGTCTTCTGACTTTGTGTTCATACAGAGAAGCACTGTGGCACATACCTTAGAGGAGCATGAAATAAGGTGGGGAGCCTTCCTTGATGTACAAGTTCTAGAACCCCGGGATAGCTGAACAGGGACAGGGAGTGACACGAGTGCTGGGAAATGACACTGCTGCCAAAGATGCCAGCCTCTGCGATGTGGATGTATACCAGGAGGAAGGTAGACGATGGAGATGAACACCAGTGGGTGAGGTGCTAGCAGAGCCAACGTCAGATGCAGGCTGGGTCATCGACGTGTGGGCAGTGCAGTACCAGGTAGCACACTGAAGCAAGCTTGGTAAACAAGCCATGGTTGGTAATATGTGGGCAGCTTGGTACAAGACAGCAGATAGAAGCAAGGTTGGGGGACATGCCAGGATTTCACGCATCTGCGCAGAGGTGCGCGGCCGGGCACAATACAATGAACTTGTATTTTACAAGGTATTTTGGAAGGTATTCTCAAAAGATGTACAGAAGCTGCCACTGCTGATCATGTTTTCTGAAAATGCTAGGTTCCTTTATGATCAGCTGATGTGATGGCTTTAATAATTTCTGAGCCACTGACCTGAAACGAGTATATAGATCAAGAGGTCTGATATTAATCTGACTTCTCTGGTATCCTTGTCTGGGTTAGAAACTTAAAGTAGTAATAAACTGTCAAACTTTTTTCAATAATGAATCCTGATCAAACTAATATACATTGCCCAGCAAAGCATTGCTTTACTTTTTTGCCCAAATATTTACAATCATCATGTTGCTGAACAGCTGCTTCCACGTCTCTCAGCTCAGCTTACCTGAACTTCCAGTCCAGTACTAGATTACAAAGGACAGTGCAGTCTCCAGCAACTATCCATCTACTAGCTTGTAGAAGGGAGGAGGGAGGAGAAGGGGCCAGGGGGAGGGAAGTAGCTTGATTTGCTGTGTTTGTGGAGACACACAGCTTACTAGCACACACGAGGGTGACTGCATAGCACTCTGCATGAGAAAGGAGTTACTCTAAAACTGAAGTCAGGACCAGTGCTCTGGGGACCAGCCAATTCTGCAGGAAACTAACTTTTAAACATTAAGAAACAGCATTAATTGTAAGTGATTATATCAGCATTTAAAATCCTTTTGACTTTAATATTACTTAACAAATTATTGAAGCCAGACAAGCCCAGCCAAAATCACATTACAGAAGGAGATCAGTAAAGGCATTGCTATATGTACAAGTTGCCTTTAAAGCAAACTGGTGCACTGCCTATTTGGAAGCCCACACTTACCTCTCCTTTGCTCTCTCAGTATTCTGTTCAGCACCAAAAGTAGAAGGTATTACCTAGTACTTCTGGGTATGGAGGAGCATGTGACTCACTCTATGAGACTTGGCTGGCCTGTGCTGTCACACAGGAAGTCCATAGTCCTGGGTAACATGTGACTCTATTGACACATACAGTAGCTTACATAATGGTTTATTTTCATTCTTGGAAGCTGAACAAAGGCATGTGGGAGCAAAAGAAAGGTATTTATATGGGTCTGTGGAGGTCTGCATTCACCTGAAACTGTTGCTTTGCCTTGAATATGTAAAGCATAGGCTAATTTTAAAGATTCTATCCAATGATCACTACTAAAGTTGTGATCAATTCCCAAATTCAGTCTCCACAATTAAAAATAGCCAGACGGAAATAAGAAACAAATAGGTCTTACATTCAATTATTACATTATTTTTTTGTTGTTTATTTCTGCCTCATCTCTTCTAACGTTCAATATGCTGACTCAGAGAATGATTTTTGCCTATACTTATTTTTAGAGACTAAGCTGTGTTGTCAGCTTTCTTGTTCAGACATAACCTCACTTAAGTAAATTTAATTTGTCAAGTTCCAGATGCATTGTATTAATGTAATCTTTGGCGCCTTTGTCAATTCTGCTTTTTGTTTGAAATAAAAAAGGCAAAAAGAAAAAAAATCTACAGGCATAGTTTTTCCTAAGCCCTGTCAATAAGAAATGCTGCAAAACCCAGCGTGTTCTTCTCTTTTATGGCAGAGGTGTTTCTTTTAATGAATCCTGACAGGTGCTTTCTTCTGAATCACCACAGAGTGTGACTTCTTATGCAGGTCTAATGAAAAGACTGACAAGCATTATTAAAAGGTACAGTGTGTTCCCTCTTTCCTGCTGCTTTAAAAGGCACGTAGCGTGTACAAGCGCTTGAGTGTTTTGCCTATTAGGAGTAGCTTGTGTATTGTTATTACTGTATATTATGGTCTTGTTGCTTGATTTAGTTTCTATTCTACTGAAGCTTATAATTGAGTTATTACTTCTGTTGGTAAGTAAGCATAGTAGAAGTACATACATGTAATCCTGTAATTCTGCAGGTATCTGTTATACAAGTAATCATAACATACTCAGATGAACAACATTTAATGCATGAAAAGACAATCTGTCATACTTCACCTTGTGAAACTTCCTGTTCTGGCTTCAAGGTCAGCAGGGACATGTTCTCCGTCTTCCATAGGTAAGAAAAACTAAGTTCTTCACACATGCAATCTTTGACAGCCGTAATCAGCTGACACAACATGCAACCATATTTATCATGTGTCCAAAATTGTCTGGACTTGTCAGATTTGTCCGGTAACATTTTCTGTTTATCATTGACATTAACAAAGGTCCTCTGACAACTGATGGCAGCTGTCAACACAACAAGACCTCAACAGTGTAGTTGTCAGATCTTCACACCTGTGAAAAGGGGCCTTTAGAATTGGGGTTGCACCTATTGACCACAGAAGTGTTTATATAAAAAAATAAAAAGTAAACATTTTATTTATATAATTAAATTTTTTTCTCCTTATTACTAAACACTGAAATTTATGTTTTTCACAGAGCAAATGCAAAGTTACTAACAAATGCTCTGAGGCTTGACAAAGAGGCTTTGCCTCGAAATGCGCAGCCATTTGATATGAGAGCCTTCATCCCACGCTAAGCTCTCCACCACCACCAGCGAACCTTTTGCTATTGCCAACGTTCAGCACATCCCCGAGCCATCAGTGGACACATTGTGTCCGGTGCCGCACAACCGTCCACGGCTCCTTCCACCCCCCTCTCTCCTTCTCCCCACGCTGCTGCGGCTCAGCCTGGCCAACCGAGTATGCGGTTTTGCTCCACTGTCCCACACTGCTCCCTGACCTACCACCATCGGCCCCTGGAGCCATCCACCCCTTGAGCCAGTTGGTTTTTTGAAGGACCGTGCATTTCAAAGCCAGAGGATCCCTGTGTTAAGCAGCTTGCACACCGACCTCACCAGTTCATAAGTCCGCAACACACACAGTAACTATCCATCAGTTGTGCACTTATCCACTGTTCTAGCTCTTTTTAACAAATGAATTAAAGGTGATTTTTAAAAGACTATGCCTTTTTTTAAGTTACAGAAGAAAATGAATTTAAAAACGTATGCACATAAATGTGAAAAATAAAATCATGTAAAAATTAGCTGATCGGAGAAGGGGTAGGAAGAAATGAATTAGTACTATTTCAGGTTATATAAGGTTTCCTAAGCTGTTAAATAGGAACAACTTTTACTTTTAGAAAAATACCTTCCTTTTTCTCTCCCTCTTTGGTGTTTTCCCAATGTATTTGTGAAAACAGAATTTAAAGGTGCTATGCTATTCAGTCACACAGGAGTTGCTGATGCCGAACTTGATGTGTGTATGAGGTATGCCCATAGACTTAGACATATGCTCCAGGTCTGGATAAAGAGTAAGTCCACCTTTGGACCATGTTTCATATTATATCTTTATATAGGGTGTAACATACAACATGGTCTCATACCATACCCACTAAACTTACACCATCCCCCACCTTTTCTGAATTGAGGAGTGCATCTTCCTGGGGAATCCTGTCATTATCTAAATTTAGCATGGCAGTGTGTGGCTTTGCACTGTTGGCTGGCTGTGCGTGTTTGCAGTGTTTGTTAGTTTTTTCATCTGACTGAAAGTTAGTACTGCTTCCAGGAGTCGGGTAATGGCAGACTCTAGTTTATGATTGTACATGGTAATTGTCATGTGCCTTGAAACTGTGCTTCGATGCTTCAAGGTAATGGTGATCTGTGGTTTGTATCCACTATGATTTGGGTTGACAAACCCAAGTCTCAATCATCTCTTAGGCTCTTACGAGAAACCCCTTGAAAGCCCAGAAACAGTGACTGCCTATTGATAGGCAGTGCTCACACCTTTACTTGGCCCTTGTATCCATGAACTTCTAAGTACCAAAGCCATGAGGTAAATGGAGCTTTGACAAAACAGGTGAAGATGCTGAAAGTGCTGCAAAGCACCAAACAGGTACAATGACAATTACCTGGATTTTGAATTGTGTATGTCTGTCAAGCCTCATCTCAAAGCACAGTCAGAGTTCAATTGTGACGACATGGTCATCAGGCTATGAGTTAAATGTGTATTGGTGTTAAGTTGTGTTTAATTATGTTTTACTGTCTAACCTGATAATCAAAAGACTGTCAGCACCACCCCTCATTATCTCCCTTTGTACTCTGAAGGAGCTCAGGACAAGGACATTCTGGCCAGACTCCTGCTATGGCTGTCTGGAGCAGGTGGACCTCTGCGGGGTTGTGAAGACAGAATGTCTGGGGAGGGCAGGGTGGATGTGATGAGATTATATTCTGATCTGATAATTTGTGTATAAAAGTTTGTACAGTTTCTCAATAAAGCAGAGTTTGTTTCCCCCTACACTCGAGTCTCAACCAATGACTGGGGAAACTGGGAGCTAAAGATCTTCAGGTTGCAATATCTCCTGAGCAAGGAAGAATACAGCGGCGGACATACTCATCCTGAGTACATACTCATCCTGAGTACTGGGGACCGCCACATCAATGACCTGGTCTGAGACCTGGGCTTGTCAAACTCAAAAGCAGAACTACAAGGTTCGAGACTGCAAGGATGGTGTTTGCTATCACTAGGTACAACAATTTCTGTCTTTTGAAGCTGCCAAGATGATTTAAGATGTGCATTTGCAAAGGAAGACAACCTCCTTTTTTTTACTGACTTTGATGGTTTGTTCATGGCTTTGGGTTGTGAGCATGACCCACCAAAATGTGGCCCCTTTATTGATATTATCAGCAATATTAAGCCTCAAGGCTGTCTTGTTACACCAAGGCAATGCACACCCTTCAATCCCTGTGGGCTATGCTGCACACATGAAGAAACATACAAAAACACAGAATTGTTGTTGAAGCACATGTAGTACACCAAGTACAACTGGAATATCTGTTAGGTTCTAAAATTAGTGGCCCTGCTGCATGGAATGCCGCTTGGATATATCAAGTACTGTTGTTTCATCTGTGAATGGGACATCCGTAAAGTCACATTACATTAAAAAGAAATAACTTCCGGTTCCGGCGCCCGATGCTGTAGCGGCACCTCTCAGTCCCTCGTCCCGTCACCGCCGCCCCGAGACCGCAATTTCGGCCCCACGAGAACCGGAACATCTGCTCCACATGGACAAGTATGTGGAACGCCCGCAAAGTGCGAGGAGAGCCCTCCTGGAATCCGCGGCCGACGAGCCCGCCAATCCCAACATGGCGGCCGAAGAGATGCAACAGGAACCTCCTCGTGGAGAAATGGTGAGTGAGACACAACCAGCCGCTCACCCTATCTCTCCCATTGATTACTCGGCCTTGGCCTCTGCAGTGTCACAGCATCTGAAGGCAGACATCTCTGTCATAATAGCAGACACCCTGCATATCCATATGGGAAAGATTACTGCTGCACTCAAGGCACAAACACAGAGGATGCAGGCTGTGGAACAGAGAGTGGGAGATTTAGAGGACGATGCTGCTGCAGCACACCGCTCCTATACCACAGTCACTAAACAGCTACATGCAATGATGGAAAAAGTTGATGACCTGGAGAACCGCTCTAGACGTAACAACCTGAGGGTCATTGGGGTTCCAGAGTCAATTAAGCCAGAGGAACTCCGCTCATACTGCTCTGTCCTCATCCCTAAAGCACTGGGCCAATCTGAGATATGCTCTGTGGAAAGGGCTCATAGATTAGGCCCTCCTAAGGATGATAACAAGCCGCGGCCAGTGTTGGTGCGTTACTTAGATTACCACGACAAACAAACTATCTTCAATCTTTATCGTGCACAACGCAATCTTGTGGTTAATGGACTTAAACTACTCCTATTCGCTGACTACTCTGCCGAAACCACTAAACTAAGGAAATCTTTCCATGAGGTCTGTCAAATTTTGGTGCATAGGCGCATCAGATTCGCCCTCCAATACCCGGCGACTCTCCGCTTTTCCACTGAAGACGGGAAAGAATGGCGCTTTACCTCGGCTCCCCAAGCGATGAGGTTCCTTGAATCCAGGGAGAACCAACCCTTGGCTTCTCCAATTCAAAGTCCACCCAGGAAAAAAAAAGCCTGAATTTGGAGAATAGCTGCAGATTCACATACGCCTGCAGGCCTTGATACAGCCTTTGACCTTCCGGCTACTCGTTGGGCTTGTGTGGTCAGACCTCATTCTGACTGTTTTAAGTTATTCACCGACTGATGCGTATACCGTTGTTCTCCGAAGTGGCGGGACGAGGGGATCACTTATGTTGTGTATTCTCTGTCACACGGACTTTGCACTGTGGAAACCGGCTGGTCTCCATATAAAGTTTGAACTCAGTTGCCCGCATTCGGGAAAAAAGGATGTCCTCACAGGTGGACCTCTCTTTGCTTTTCTTGTGTTTTTTTGTTAGTTTTCACTTTGTTTTTGACCAAGGACAATCACAATCCATCCCTGCTCTGCACGAAACTTGTCTCTCCTGACCAAGTAGGCTTTGTCGCAGGCAGGTCGGCGGTAACTAACGTTAGGAAAATTATTTTGGCACTGGAAGGTCATCGCCTCTCTAAGCCTTCTTCGCATTCGCTGGCATTATTAACGTTGGATGCGGAGAAGGCTTTTGACAACGTTAACTGGCAATGGCTTTCCATGGTTATGCAGCGCATGGGTTTTGCGGGAGATGGTATCTCATCTCGAAACTCGAGGGATCTCTTGGTGCATTAGATGTCCTATAGCCCGTCACCACCTAACGCCCCTTGACCGATTCCTGTCTGTCCAACACTGCATGTAAAAGACGGAGACAAAGCTTGAGTCTGTACCCGGGGTTCTTATGTACTCAAATATGTTATTAATATTACTGTGTTTACTCTTCTATTTCTCCCTCCCACCCACTGACATGTTCCGATATGTATGCATTATGTTCCAGTCTAGCCCCTACTTCATTTCAAGTGTTCCCCTACCCCCTGAGAGATGCAGGGCTTGTTTATGGCTTAGCTTAAAGATTGATTGTTCCTTCATGTTGGTCAACACTCAGTTATGGCGATGTTTCACTTCGTAATGTTTGATCTGTATGTATGCAGTAAACTTTTCAATAAAAAATTACATGCTAAAAAAAAAAAAAAAAACAACAACTCTGAAATAATTTGGTTCCAGGACGGCAAAAATGTGGCACATAAACCACTTGTTGACCCAACAAAGGTATTTTTCCTCAGCTTCACATAAAATTTGGACTGATGAAAAGTTTAATTAAAGCAATGAACAAAGAAGGGGAAGGTTTTCCTTATTTCAGACACATTTTTCCAAGGATAAATGATGCCAAGATTAAGGAAGGTATTTTCGTTCGTCCACAGGGCAGATATATCATCAATGACAAGTGATTTTTTTTTGTATAATAAGTATTTCTTGAAGAAAGTTTTTGCAAATAAACAAAACAAAAAATAACAAAACAAAAATCCACAAAATAATACATCACAATTGCAGACATTTAGGGAAAGACAATAACAACAATGACACCAATGGGGGCACGGCACGCAGCGCAGGACAGGAAGCGCAGAAGAGACCTCTATGCTCGAATTCCTGCACCCACGTACAATGGGGAACCAGGCATAGCATGTAGGGGGGAGAGGGCAGGTGGTACAGGAAGGGAGGAGGGTAAAAGCAGGTGAGGGTGAAGGGTGCGACTGGGTGACTGGGTTGGTGGGATAAAAGGGAGGGGGAGGAGGGGGGTAGGAGGTGGGAGAGGGAGGGGACCCCCTGTCACGGCAGAGAGCCGTGACAGGATCGAGAGGTGAGCGAACCCGGGATGTGTTCGCTCACCTCCCGATCTACTGAGCCGACCTGTGACAGTCTCATTGTCACAGGTCGGCTAGAACTATGAGGTGAGTGGAAATCACTCATCTCATAGTTCTCCCTTAAGTAAATGTGGTGTAATAGAACGGGTATAACTGCCCACTGAGCCTTCAGAGCCATGCAACAGCATTACCCTCAATGACAAGTGATTTGAAGATGTGTTAGTGAGGCCAGATAAAATTGATGGAAAGCATTCAAGGATGTCAAGCATTTTCTTGGAAACTACAGAGAACCAAACGACATTTAGCTGGTTGACAAACCTATTACAGCATACAAGAACATGAAGTGCAGCATGTCACTGAACATTCACTTTCTGCATTTAGACTGGGACTTTTTGCACTGGGTGCAGTCAGTGACGAACATGGTTTCACCAGGACATTACCACAATGGAAAAGCAATATCAGGGCAACTGGAATTCCTCAATGATTATGATGTACCTGGTGGAGGACCGATTAGCTGAGGAGGCCTCTCTTGCGGCTCTTGTCTCACACCCCTGGATGTAGGAACAGGGAGCAAGTAGACAGAGAGGAGCACGGGTGCCCAGGTGTTCAGACATGGCGCCTGGTAGGAGTCTGGCCACAGGGGCCCTGGAAGTATGAGCAGGGCTGGTGTACAGCTGAGATGTCGGCGTGGTTAGCAGCTGAAACTGGAGCGATGTTAAATAAGCCAGTGGTCAAAGCCAGGCGGTCAGCATGGTACAAAAGGAGCAGACAGAGGCAGAATCCAGATAACAAGCAGAGATCAGGGGCAGGCAGCAATCAGTCAAGGTCAGCAGCAATCCGGGTTAAGGCGACAGGCAAACAAATAGCAGGAACATAGATCACAAGGCACAAGCTGAAAGACCATTCAACACTGACCAATTGGGCCAGCTGGTTTAAATAGGACCATCCATTAGAGAGCAAAGTGTCACTTCCTGTGCGCCACTTTCTGCTGTGAGTGCATGTAAACTAGCGCATGTTTTTTGGCAACTCGGAAGGCTAGGACCCACGCATGCGCAGTAGCATGCAAACTCCCAGCTATGGCCTTACACTGACTATTGTTGGATACTGCAACAAGATGCACCAGACACTAACTACAAATGCAAAGCAGCAAAACACTTTTAGTGTGTTACGTACATTATAAGAAATTATGCACTATATATAAATTAACATTATGAAATTAAACACGTTATAGTGAATAAAAGTTAGGGCTGGTAATGATTAAAATGTTCGTGTTCGATTAATCAAAATTTTTTTAATCGATTAATTTTGATTAATTATAACGCAAATACAGATCCAACTACATTGGCCTATACACATACAGCACATCAATGAAGTAATAAAATGAACTAGGATCACACTAATCCAGCACGTTATTAATCTCACGTGCCCCACTCAATATGGCCGCCGCTTGAGTGGGGCAACTCAGAATAATAACGTGCTGGATTAGTGTGATCCTAGTTCATTGTATTACTTAATTGCTGTGCTGTATGTGTATAGGCCAATGCCTTGGCTGGCGCTCATGCAGAAAGTTTCAAAAAAATGTTAATCGATTAAAAAAAATGTAATCGATCAAAAAGATTCACGATTAATCGAGAAATTAATCATTAATTTGCACAGCCCTAATAAAAGTTGATTTAATATTTCTCAAGATTTCTATGCGATACAGTCATTCTGAAATGTTACTATTGTTGAGCTTGAAGGGGTCTATCATAAACACCAAATGTTTTTTCAGGAAGCAAAACTTTTAAAAAGGTTGGTTGTTCAGTGTTTTCAGCTAATCTTTCGGTAAAAAATTTCCACAGCTGTAAAAATGATCATACAAACACAATTTCACCAAAATTATTGTGCCTTAAAGGTGCACATTAAACTAAATTGATACAGAAAGAACAGAAAGGACACTTTTGTTTTCTGACTATTTGATTTTTCCAAGGCATATCACATACATAAAATGCAGTAGGTGGTATTCAAGAAATAAGAATTACGTGCCATTTATATTACTGTAAAGATTCCCAATTTATGTGCTGATCAATAAACAGCAGCAGGTGTGTATGAGATCCATCACTTTAAATGTAATAGTTAAATGAAGAAAAAATAATTTGCCTTTAGGTGCTTTACAAGCATAGCTGGACCACAACTTTAATTTTTTTATCTAATGTGACTGTAGCAATTTCTTTAGTTAACATGATTGGTATTTTTACCCTGAGACTGCTTATTAGGGGCAACCATATTCTTTGATTTATCAATCAAAATTGGTTAAATCACATTCTCTCCTATGACGGCTTGCTGCAAGCACAGCAAAAAGGTGTCTGTGGATGTTTATTCAGGAAAAAAAATTCAGGCCCACCATACACTACAATCACTTAACACAGTTTTTCAGTCCCTTGGGGAACACAAAATGTGGACTGTGTTGCCACTATAATTCCCTGTACCAATGAATACTTAAAGAGACTCTTGTTGGAAAGGACTGCACCAGATGCATCATCCAGAATTAGTTAATATTGCTTTTATGAAAATAAGTGCCTGATTTGATGGTCAAGATGTTATATTCTGCAGTTGACAGGCCCTCATTAAACGTTCCTCAGCATGATGTGCATGTCTCATCTTTAGCAGTCCTAACAATGAATATGTGCTCTGGAAACTAAAGTGAGTTGCAGATGGGGGATGGAAGTTGGCACAGAAGCACAATGTAAAGAAGACATGCAAAATGTGACTATATTGAAAGAGGACAGTATGCCACTCATGTCTGATGCTCTTTGTGAATATTCCAGAATACAGTGGAGTCCCAGAGGATATTGTACTACGTACAATGTAATATGATGTTTGTATTGTAATCTGGCTCAAGGCTGTTGAGAATCAGATCTATTTGGTGTTTTAAATGCATTGATGCATGGATAGGTACCCTTCTCTGAGTTCCAATAAATAAATAAATATATTTTATTGTGGCCCTTCAAGGAAATATGTTGGAAATCATGATATAAAGCAAAGATGGTTAGTGTATGCATGTACTGATCAAGGACAAGGATGAATAGAAATAAACAGTTTAACTATTGTTAGACTACCATTCACCCAGAGACAACCTAGAGTGCCATGAATGTCATAATAATGAGGCAAGGACATGTTCTTTCACCTAAATAATTTTCTTGGCGCTTTTTATACAAGAACAGAACCTTGAACTGCATTGAATGAGAGGAGCATAGATACAAAGACTAAAACACACAACAGAGGACAGGAAGCTAAAATATTCAATTGATGGAAATACCTGATTGTTTTATAAAGACATAACTATAAAGCACGAACACTTCTGTAAAGCAACATATATAAATGTAAGTATTCATTTTTTTGCATAGTACAAGGCTGTAGAATGAAATGGTAATCTCTTTTGCGCAACCAAAATATGACATTGTGCAATGTGTTAGTGAAACAGAGTTGTAGAGATTATGACACAGACAACAGAACTGATTTTTATCTTGGGTTAAGTACAGTTATAAGGAATCCCTACACAACCTATGCATATACAGTTCATACATCACCCACCAGTATCTTACCTTAAAGTAAAAGCCTAGTGAAGGGAACTGGAGCAGACAGAATCTGGAACCAGGCAGCTTCTCTCAGTTTGTTCAATTAAAGTGACACTAAATTTAGTAGTTAAATCTTTAAAAAAACATTCAAAAACCTTAACTATTAACAAAAATTCAGCTTCTTTGTGTATCATTTGGCTGTAGATCCTCAAATAATCTCTAATTTGGTGCAGACGCTGTCCTTCCTTCTGGAGTGTGGCTACTTTTGTTCCTCATGGTCCTTGTGCGTATTGTAAAGTAGCCTTAACTCCAAGCTCACTACTGTGATGGACTACAATCTCACATTTGGTTTACTAATTTGTATTAAGATTGTAGTCTACCATTTGACTGAGCTTGGAGCAGTAGCTACTTGACAACACACACAGGGACGATGGGGAACAAAAGTAGACACCCTCCAGAAGAAAGGACAGTGTCAGCATCAGTGGCGTAACCAGAGTTCTGGGCGCCCGGGGCAGAATTTTAAACCAGTCCTCCTCACTGTCTAGGATGCATACTTGAATGTCTTCAAAGAAGTGACCTTTTTCCTTTAGATGTAGATCACTCCTTTGAAGACAGTCAAGTACGCATCCTAGACAGGGAGAAGGACTGGTTTAAAAGAGGTGTAAATTTATGTAAAAATTGAGAAGCCAAGCACCGGTTGTTACGCCACTGGTCAGCATGAATTCAGAGATGATTTGAGGCTCTACAGCTGAATGATACACTAATAAGATACATTTCTATTAATAGGGTACTTAAATGCATTTTGTAAATGTAACTGCTGAGTTTAGTGTTCACTTTAAGCTTGTAACTGAATAAAGTAAATGAAGCTGTCAACACTAAATTTAAAATAAAAGAGATCCAGCTTATGGCAAGGTTCCTACACTTACAGTATGTATGGTACAATGAAAAGTGGTTGTAGCTTATCAAAAGTGCACCTAGCTAAAACAACGTTGTGAAACTTGTGTGACTTATAGGGGTCTATTCACAAAGCTGCCGAAGGATCTGGCCACACCATGACCTGGATGATTGAGAAACTTTATAGACGATTACTAAGATAGCTTAAAAGCTTATAACATATTTCTCATGTAAAGTACAAATAATGTTCTGCAAATGTATATTTCTAATACAAAGCATAGTGGAGTTTTTAAAAATAAAATAAAGGCTTTTTTTAGTTTTGTAAATTTTTGTTTACAACACTACAAGAATTAGCAAACAAATTGAATTTATAGTATATGAAAACAATTACAGTAAAAAAAATCATTAAACAAGTTAAAAAGGGTGGAAAGATAAGAACAATTTTTATTTAACCTCCCTGGCGGTATTCCCGAGTCTGGCTCGGGGTGAATTTTCAATGCTAGGAGCGGTAACCCCAAGCCAGAGACGGGGCTGCAGAGAAAACTGACACTCACCTTGTCCCTGCGATCCCGCGGCGTCCTCTGCTGTACGCGGCTATTTTAATAAAAAAAAAGAGAACTAAAGTCCACAGATTACTAAGGGAAAAGGGGCATAGCAGGGCTACAGGTGCACCCCTTCCCCCACCACCCAAGGGGTGCCTGTCACAGTTCACCTGCAGAGATGCAGCTGAGTTGTCACTTGTAGTTCCACAACTATGTGCAGACCTTTTACCCCTGCTCCTACAGGCATGCAAAGCTGTGCTGTTTCTTGTAGTCCTCCAGACATGTGTTCTCTTCCAAACTTGCTCTTGTACTTGTATGACAACTTTAGGTATCAGCTGCCCTCTCCTGCTGATTCTTATGCAGCTTCTCAGTCAATCAGTGCTGTCAGCTGGTGGCCAATCCCACGGTTCCTCCCTCCTGCTTGGTCTATTAAAACCCAGGGCAGCACACGGCACGCTGCCTAAGCAATGTTTTCCTAAGCTGGATGCCAAGCCCCCTGTTTGCTGTTGAAGCTAAATTCCTTGACGTTTATCCATGTACCGACCTTTGCCTTGTCCTTGGAAATCCTTGTTTACAGTCTGCCCTGTACTTTGCCTTCTCTTTTAAAATCCCTGCCTACAGTTTGCACCTACCTTTGGCTAGTCCCTGGAAATCCTAGTCTTCAGCCTGTCCCTAACTTTTGATTTGTTCCTTGTCCGCAGCCAATCCAGAACTTTGAGTCTTCATCGGCTGCTAGCTGAGTTGGGTGAACCTGGGGGTCGTGAACTTCAAAAATGTCACTGTCTTTTTGCAAATATAGGAAGGTACAGTAGATATATGCAATATACATGCTTACTTTGTTGCACTGCCTCAAGGTTTTAAGAGGTGATTTTCTGGCTTACAATAAATGCCGGATGTGCACAATGAGTAAAAAATGGACTTCTGGGAGATTAATCCATTTAAAGTGGAAACCTAGATTTCTACATTTCTGGCCATCTGGAACACCATGAATGAAAATCCAAACTGAGGACCCCAATTTACTGTGTAAAAGCACATGTTCACAGGGATTTGGAATTCACAGGTTTCCCAGGATTGTGGGAGAAGGCCAAGAGATGTTTCACGGGAAGTTGGGTGTAAAGTTTACCTTTTCCTTCCTACTTTAATTTTTTTTTTCTTTTTAACCTGCTGTTTCTTAATCTGGGGGTAGGGGGCTACCTAATGAGCAAACCTTGCATTTTCTTGCAAGGCTCATTTTCAGCATGAAAGCTTGATTTTGTTTTGCAGTAGTTGCAGGAGTTCAATAAAATTGTCTCCCTTTAATAAATCTATTAAAGGCACTATCTAGTCAAAACTGTAAATGAAACTTTGAGGCTTTAAGGCTTTCTGTTTTTTTTCATCTGGTCAATACAGAATGTTATATTGCACAAGTCTCTTTTTGTCTGTAATCTAGTGATGCTGGAACACAAATCTTTTAGTCACTCTCACACAAAAAACCTAATGAAAAAATGCCTGTACTAGGATGTTTCTTAGCCACTAATCAGATTTAAACCTGTCTTGGGAGCTTAAATAGAGCTGGTGATAAAGAAAAACTGAAATAGGAAGTAGTACATCAGAGGAGTCTGTAAATACATCCCTAATGCCCTCCTACTGGTCTTCTGTGGAGATGTATGTGCTTACTCTGTAGACATCAAAATAAAAGTAAATTGATTGAACTTGCAGACGTTATCACTGTTGCTGTGTTTACCGCTATGCATTAGAAGCTCACTGAATACTTTAACTTGTTGCTGAAATTGCCCTTTAAAGTTTTGCAGTCAAATTTGAGAACATTTTTGTTATGTGTTCCCATTCACACAATATATCTAGAAATAATTGAAAACAAATATTTATGGCCTTTTAGATGTCTCTGTGTAGCGGGCAAGCTTCTCTCTCTATTTCAAAATGACAAAAAATCTGTCTGTCCCTATAGAAAAACTAGGGACTCTCATGAACATACGCTGCTTCTAAATCGTTAACCCTTTATTAGGACAGACAGTGTTCAAATTTGTTTTATAACTGATAATATTTGCCAGCCCAGTGCAGACAGGGTTACCTATGCTAACATTAACCTGCCCAGCCTCCCTTGCATTCCAGAGGAAAATTTGGGACAGAGAAAATCTTTTCTTTCAAAATAGAGCATGTAATATGTAAGCAGCATTTTGTTTTTAAATGAATGTTATGTGAACAAGCATAGGTAATATAAAAGTAGGTGTTATCACATCAAAGTTGGCAATACTGTATGTGGGTTGTATTTTTTATAAAAACAGAACAGCTCATGATTTCAAACACAAGCGCGTTTTTGTCCTCACTTGTACAGATGATGTTACATATAAAAGTGACAATACCTATTTTTTTTTGCTTCTGAACATTCATTACCTCTTAGTTACAGACCCATTACCAAGTATTATTTAACCCCTTTGTGACTGAGCTTTATTTTCAGTTTCTGTTCCTTAATGACTGAAGCACTTTTTTCATTTTTGCTGTGTGATTCTACCAAGACAGTTATATACTTTCTTATTAAGCGCACCCACACATATTATATATTGTTTTTTAGAGGACAGATAGGGCTATGTATTTATATCAGATATGTGTGCCTCACGCCTAGGATTAATACAATATAAAAAATAGTAAAATTGTAAGAACACTTTTTCCCCCAGTTTTGATTATTATTGTTTTTTAGAAAAATAGTACTGCCAAAAAAATGCATTATAATAAATTAATTTATTTGTCCTTTATTTGGAAACACCTCACATCCCTTGGATTTTAGAATGTTTTTTGTATGTCTGGGCCTAAAAACAAAAAGCTAACATTTTATTTTTTTTCTCTAAAACCTAATAGTCGTTAGGTTGCCTAGAATATCACTGTAACTGTCAATAACTGTCACACTTAGTTACAGCGACATACTTTGAACAACGCCATCATGAGGGGGTTAAAAAAATTAACCCCTTAGGGTGAAAAACAAAGCTACAGCTTAGCTGCGGATTTTTATTGTGAGGGATTAATTTGCATAGTAATTATAGGATAAAATATATTTGTATATATAATTTTTATTTTGTTAAATTATTTTTTATTTCTTTACACTTTTTTATACTGTAAGCTTCCCCCCCCCACTTTTTTGTCTATTATATTAAGCAGCCACTATGACTGCTTGATAATTTAATTATTTTTTTATATTTGGTTATTTTTAGGCTGCTTAAAACTTAGGAGCAGCAAATAATAACCTTAGTGACTGAGAATGCAGCATGTCAGATTCAGATGTCACTAAAGGCTTCTGATGTTCTTAGAACAATCAGAAGTCTGATACAATGTTTTTATTACAGTGATACAAATGTTTAATTTTGCTACAGATTTCTAGGAAGCATAGAAATATGTAGCAAAATTAAACATTGTATCATTGTACACATGAATCTGTACAGAGCTGTCAAAACAGATCCCTACGTGTGCAGAGCTGTCAAAACAATGATATAGCAGAGCCATTCACACGGCTCTGTTGTCACTGTCAGATACTCGGTCGCTGACTGTGATCAGGTATCTGTAGAAGCTTAATTTTTTCATTGCTATACCAAGCTTTTACACAAGCTTATTTCCTTTATTAATGGATGCCGCATCCTTTAACGAACGGTAACTGCTGATCTCATCGGTTACCGGCTTTTAAAAGCTTCAAATAACTGATCATATACAGCGAACATCTCCAGTCATGACGGGGTTAAGCATTTCCCTCTTAGATAGTTGTCACTGAAACAAGTGTTACCACTGGAAGACATTCCCTTTCTTTCATTTCAGGTGACAACTTAACATTTTTGATTTTCTCTCTTTCTGTCCAAGAAACAATGACTAGGGAAAATAGAGAGGGTAAATCTCTCCACCAGGAACACAGGAATATATACATGACAAGGGCTTCAAGCTCCAACTGATACCCACTCCTTAAAAAATGACAGGTCCTTAAATTCCTTTCACTTCCACAGACATAAAGATAACATTTGTGGAAGCATGTCCATGTAAACTGACTTCTAGCTTCTATAGCAGCTGAGAATCTGTTTATCTTCATTCAGCTGACTCTAGCTATGTGCTCAAAGTGATTTTTTTTTTTAGCAGCCCAAGCACTTCCAAAAGCCCTGCAGCATGCAGGCACACTGCCCAGCACCCCATGACATGTATATCGGGCTCTAATGCCCCTCCTCAGGGTGTGGGTTGGCAGGTGTTACCAGCTACAGGGCAGGGAGACCAGTCAACATCCAAAGTAATAAGGATTTCAATGAGAATAAAGCTGTGTTAAAAAAAGGTTAAACAATTACATAAAATAAAATCAATTACAAATAAACCCCCCCAAAATGTCCCCGCTCCCACATACATGCTCATATGAATGTAAACACATGTGGGTGTGCCTTTTTATGAAAACGATGATCGTGTCACACGTTAGATATTATTGTGCACTCTAAAGTTAGAAAAATAATTATAGGGCCTTTTTTCATGACTAACTCTAAATGAATGACCTGCAGAGGCTATTACATCTTCACCTATTGACAGTTTAGAATACCAAAGTTTTTTGCTGTCTCAAGGCAGACGCAATACTGAGGCTTGACATGTTTTGTATCTATTTACTCAACACAACCTCATCTTTTATATTTTACCAAAAACATGGGTATTATATTGTGTTTCTGTGCACTAACCTTAATTTGATTGCATTTTGTACTGAAAATATGTTTGATAAAGTGTTGTGCTAATATTGTGAGAGATTATAAAATTGTGAGAAAATATGGCAGGTCTTTATTTTTAGAAAAGTTATAGTTTTGGGGTGCTTTAAGCATTCTTTAGGTCTAAAATTAGAATTTTAACATGTGTGCAAAAAATACAAAAATGATTATGAACAATTTGTATAAATCAGCCAATTACATTGTAGGTGCATAAAAGCAAAAGGTTTGCAAAGTCTGAGTTTCCTTGCAAGAGTGCTGTAGAGAAGGATCCTTGCTCTCTGTGTGGAAGTAGTGGGCTCTTTGCAGAGGTCTGACGCACGCCTAGTCATAGCTAGAGCTCTCCTTTTATCAGGATGCATGAGCTTTTGCAGGCCTCCAGGTCTGACTAACAGTGACCATTTTAAGTGTTTCTACTCAGGACTAGGGATGTTCAAATGTGTTAGGGTTTGATTTGCGGGGTATTCAGTGAACTTGTCATAAAATTTGCAGAATATGAATGTTCTGGCCCACAAGCATAACATTTATTGATTTACTTACCTGCCTTCTCAAAGCAGCCACAAGATGGTGCTATAGTGAAACATTTCTTTTACAACAGAGCACACTGTTTTTCTATGGTAAGAAGAGTAGGAACAAGTGCATTCTGGGAACTATATTTTGGAACCAGGGAGAAGAGAATCTGATGCCAACCTGAGTGCACGTCTGGAGTAAATGCCCAGATTTCCCTTACTGCAGCATCGCTGGTAGGAACAGACCTGTTTATCTGTTTTCTGAATATTTGTGAGCTAGTACTTTATTTACAAGCTCAATTGCTGATGCTGAAGTGTGGGACCCAAAAAATTACACACCAACTCTCCATAGGATTGAAGGAGAATACAAAGCACATGAGGGTTGGTTCTGGCACAGTAGATTTTGAAGAGCTGCTCTGCATGGCCTATGAGGTTGCTCAGGCAATATCATGCTGGATCAGAGACAGGTTTTTATATAAGACTATCAGGGGGGCTGGGTATAGGGGAGACTACAAAATAAATGTAACTGCTCCAATGGTTCAGTTATACTTTACGGTAGTGAAACAGATTACAATGTCAGCATTACAAACTTTGAAAAACTTTCCTAAACTTTAATATGAGGCATTTTGGAAATATTAAATTTGCCATCCCCAAAGAAAACAATATATAAATGACTGATTTGTAGATGTCAACTTCAAGTAAGCTTTTGTTTTTCTGCTGAGGTAAAACATATATTCCAACACTAAAATATCTGGATTTATTTCATGACATAAAACTTAAGAATGATATGACCTTTGAGACATAGCAGAAGAGTATATTTCTGCAAATTTAGTGCTTAAGGTAATTCTCACTGTTCACTCGGTTATGGCTATTGGTTTCTTTATTTTCCATCAAGGTTTTGAGCAATTTAAAAGGTCAAAATAATTTTACTAAAATAGTGAAACGTTTTAAAAGTAATTATTTTTAGAATAATCAGTAAAGACTGATGCAATGTACTACTTTGGTGTACTTTGAAGGACAATTCTGGCAAGTTAATAAGAACATAGAGTGCTAAATCTTCTCTGTCTATGAAGAGCAAAGTAATAGGTTTACTTTAATGGACCCCACCCCTATCAACAAAAATTCCCCTTTTATTCTCTTACCCTCTGTGTAAGCTCCAAGGTGTTCTAGGCAGAGCTCTCATTCGAGCCTGTGTTGATGGGCATTGAGTTTGTGTCAGTGGAAATCAGTATGACATTTTTTTAGAAGCTTCTGAGATCATTCAGAATTCACTGACAGGTGTATCTGACCTGCAGTTGACCTCTTTTTGTCCTGCATTTGACCTGCTTTATGCAGGTTTTATACTCCTGTAGACTTGTATGGAAGTGCAAAACCATCTTGAAGCAAACAAAAGCCCTTTGACACAAGTCCTTAGGCTGAGAACGGTCTCCCTACCCTCTTGTGACAACATTGGACCAATCATTGAGCACCAGCGCAATCACATGAGAGGAAGGGGAGTGAGGCTGTAAGTATGGCTATTTATACAGCCATATATTATACTGTGATTAGTAATTCTGCCAAAGGTCATGGTGCTACTGTTATGTTTAAGGATTGTTTAATGCATTGCATACCTCCCAACCATCTGGATTTTTGGGGAGCTGTCCTGGGCTTTAAATAAAATCCAAGGGTCCCGGCGGCTCACCCCCCACATCGGTGCTGGGTGTTGGAATGCTTGTCCAGCAACTGGTACCAGTATCTGACAGAAGTAAGAACAGTGGTCTGGCAGGTGTTCCCTCTAGCCCCACTGCTTTCGACTGACAAACACTTGGAGGAGGTGCGGTGTGTGCTACCTGTCTATGTCCTCCATGTAGCGGAACACTGTCACTGCTCCCATGATAGAATACAAGAAGATGTGTGGGGGTAGCATACACAGACATTTCCTCTATAGATCCTTTGCTAGCTGGATGAAACAACTTCCTCCCACGACTGAGTTGCAAACCATTATGGAACTTCCAATCCCTAAGTGAGCCTGTGCTTTCTAACACATAAAGAGGAGCAGTAGCAATGGGTGGCATCACCTTGCATAGCATTGCAAAAGAAAATATAAAAAAAAGTGAGTAGGAATTATTTTTAGTTAATAACTATCACCTGCCTAATGAATGCTTGTGTGATATAATTTGGTGCCCATGTTCATCTGTTAACACATGTTACAATCCACATTTTAGACCTAAATGACCTAACATGCCCAGGTTAAAAATTGAGTACTTCCGTGAAACGGCGACAAAATTGAGTACCCCAAAAAGTCCATTGATGACCAGCTAAAAGCCTCAACAGAGATACACGTAAATATTGGAACTAGCATTAGTGCTCTAACTGGCGTGCGTGGCGATACCCAACATGTGTAGCGCGATCGTCGTTTTCGCACATAGGCGCACCCAACGCGGGTGTACGAGAATGCACACTGGGAGTCCAAAAGTATAGTATCCCCTAGTATCACCTTCCCACTCTAAATAAGCCATTAAAGTGCAGATTGCACTGACAGCAATAAGCATTGACAGTGATGCAATAAGCATTGCTTCTGGTCCCATAGAACAGGGAGGAGAGCGGTGAACATTCCCGACAAACCAGTCCCAGGCCTGCAAGAGGGGCAGCGGAGCCCAGGAAACTCAGCAAGAGTGTCACGCTGGGGAGGGGGGTGGGCACTTTACCGCCCAGTGGAAGCAATCTGGCGGCAGCTGAACTGCCAGAATCGCTTCTATTGTAAAGCCGACAGCTGACATTACAAATGTAAAAAGAGTCTCGGCGGTCTGTGTAAACGGGTCAGCTGCCACCGACATAAGCCTTATGTAAGTGGCAGCGAAAGGGTTAAAGGGAAACTAAATTTAGTATGGGGTGGGTGGGCTCTCCCCATAATGTATACTCTACTTGTACAATATAGCACTTACCTGTCAGGGTTCCACTCCTCTAGCTGTGACAAGTCAGGACTCCATAATACTCCACTTCGGTCATTGAACACCCGCTGATAATGTAACTCTCCAATCACCAATAAACACAATGAGCAAATGCAGGGCATTTTTTCCCACTGCCAATAACTACAGGTATTTTCCTCTGACTAACAGCGGGTCCAGTGACCAGCAATATAATGTGCACTGTTACGTAAACTTACAGGTCTATTCACTAAGCTGCCCAGGGCAGCCGAGTGAACAACCACTGTACGGGCTATTGTGGATAGCCCATACAGCACCCCTTCGGTTCTACTGAACTGAGGGGGTCCTGGGGCCGAAGCTAGCCAAGGGATTGGCCGAAGCTACGGCTAGATCCTTCGGCAGCTTCGTGAATAGACCCCATAGACATTGCAATCTTTATAGTCTGCTATACTTCATTCACCAGACCAAAGTGTTTGTCATTTTATTAGTTGCTGGTTACAAAATAGCTTGGTAGATGTACAAAGACTGCTACAAATGTGTAAATGGGGTGTTGATTTACTAAAGGCAAAAAGGCTGTTCACTGTGCAAGGGAATATGATTGGGTGTTCTTGGCAAAGTGAAATTTCACCACATTTACCAAGGGAATTTTCCCCTTCAAATTGCAAATTCCCTTGTAAAGTGAACAGCCTCTTTGCCTTCAGTAAATTAACCACTATATGCTTTATTTAACCATACCACTTTCAACCTAGCCCAATATTCAACTCTATAAATATATTCAACCACAGAATAACTATTGTTCATCTCTGATTGGCAATCTGTTCACACTCTGTCTCCTACTATTCAGACACAGATGGACCTGGAGACGCACTCCCAGCATGGCCCACTACACTGCCCCAACAATGGCTTCCACAGGAGAGCCCGTGCAGCATGCACTCTGTTCCATTTCTGGAAAAATTGTGCTACATGTTCTGAGCTATCAAACACTTCTCTCTCTTTTATTTTACCCCATGATCTGTAACAATATAGCATACACTGGTTACAGGTGTTGCTCTTTTCAAATGCTTGAAAATGTTCATGTAATCATAAAATGGATAAGACATTGCAATCATGTTATTCAGCAATTTCTCCTCCCAGTGGACGAAGGGATCAGAGGGAAGCCAGCTACTAACAAGTGTGTTAATGCTGATTCTTGCAGGATGTAATAGGGTAGGAAATAGTTCACCGCTCGTGTGCCTCGAGGCTGAATATTTACTACACCAGGGAGCATGGGGAGTGAATATGACTGCTAGAATTAGGAAGAAGGGCAAAGTCCATAACCTTTCAAAAAAGGACAATACAATACTTTTATAGAAGGTATTATTTAAATTTTTTTTAATTTTTGCTGTTTTATAATGTCAATACGCTGTCTAAAACGACATTAACTGAAAAATACTTAACACTCAGTATGGGCACATTGCAGACTGTGCGCTACTGTTCTTTAACCAGCTGTCAGTAGTTTGATCATGATGTGTGTGCTGTCACAATAATTGCATACAAATATGATACAGTGCATAGCCATAGTTACATAGTTACATAGTATTTGAGGTTGAATAAAGACATAAGTCCATCAAGTCCAACCTGTTGTGTGTGTGCATGTGTGTATAGGTCCATGAGTGTTCTCATTCTTAAGAGTACCTGTACTCTTGTACATATACCCTTGTACATATAGTTAATATTTTTATTATTGTGAGTTGGGAATTCACACAGTTAATTCTCCCTAAGCCATTATCTTTGGTTGCATTGTATAGCTGGTTATAATACAGCCATCTTGTGGGCGTTTTGGTTTTTGCACCATGTTTTTCTGCATTCCCTCCCCTTGTGTGTTATGTACCGCCCTTCTTCTCCAAGTAGTTGTCTGGTGTCATGGCTGACTGTAATATGGCCACATGCACATGTATATGCATGCTTGGAAACATTACCATCTGTGACATGCAAATACCATCATTTCTATCATCTACTGCATCCTGTTGTCTGCTGTAACTAACTTGCTGCATTCAATAAATAACTTTGTGGATGAAAAGGTATTTGGTGAGTTCAACTATATGATAAGGATTGTCCGCAGTGATTATATCTGCTTATACAGGCCAGGTATAGAGGTCTCAGCAAGTGATACATCGCTAATACTAAAAGCGTAGTCAGAATAATGTGTGTTATACATGGTATTAAAATGGTTTAAGTAATTTTTTCTTGAAACATAGGATTACCACGGTGACTTGCGTACAAGGTGGGTAGGGTATAAAAAGACGTGACTTGGCAGAAAGGATACTTGCAAAAGATCAATAGTTGCAGGCACTGAGATCAGAATAAGATTGGGAGCTTTTCATGCTGATGCTTCTTAACCCTTGCAGTGGTGCTCATTTTCATCTAGGGAAGAAAATAAAAAAGTTATACTTACCTGATGCTCAGAGCTGGCTGGCTGTTGGATCCGCCCCTGCCGCCTTGCTTCCCCTCCGCTCCAGTGGTCTAAGGTCCTATACAGTGTATTAGATGTGAGGACACTGAAGGACATACCACCACTGTAGCAGAGGAGAAGACAGGCTGCATGGACTGGTCTAACAGCCAGCCGGCTCTGAGTTTCAGGTAAGTATATATTTTTTATTTTTGTCCGTAAATGAACATGAGCACTTAATCCTTGCAGTGCTGGGGTAGTCCCACTGCAAATGTTATGAATATTTATGCCCAGAGTTCTTCTTTAACCCGGACTTCTATTATTATTTTTTTTTTGTTTAGGATAGAGTGGGAATGAGCTAACATTTCTGTCAGCTTTTTATTTCTCCTTCACAATCCATCCCGCGCCCATTCCTCAAGCACCAAGCAGAGTGTCCTTTAAGGTGGATGCCTTGTGTTCTGTGAATAGATGAAAGGTATCAGGAAGCAAGGGGTGTTACCTCATCACGGGGCCAACTGGCACGGCACGGGATCCCCTCCAGCCTGGTAGAACTCCTGGTGCCCGGGTTGCGCATGCACGTGCGTGCGCAGTACACAGGCTGCGCGTGCATGCACGGGAGCGCGCACGTGGCGCACCTGCGCCCATTAGGGCTATCAGGTGTGGGCCTTGCTGGGGCAGGTTCCCAGCACACACCTTCCACCTCTCTCGCCTGCCATTGGCTCCCGGGGAGGGAAGCCTCCTTGTTGCCTCAGTGACCAGGGCGTGGTCCTACATCCCCTGGCTATAAAAACCTGGCCAGTTGCTGAGTTATTCCACCCTATGGTGTGATCACCTAGCTCCCCATCTATGTATCTTGCTGATTGCTTCCTGACCCCTCATCTGGACTCCCTGTTGCCGACCTTGGACTGACTATTGCCCCTGAACCCATGCTGCCCGCCTCGACCCAGATTTGACCTTGACTTCTCTTTTGGATTGTCCCTTTGTACTTCTGCCTTCGGACGCTTCAGCCCACTTCCTGCCAGTGGGTTCCACTCCACACTGCCAAGCCACTGGCACATCTGACAAAAGGAGACCCCATGGTGTTCTTGCCCCCTGTTCTCCTCTCATTCATTCACAGAATGCCTTGTATTCAGTAGACTTGTGCGCTGTCAAAAAATTTGTTCCGTTTCGTAATATCCTTTATTTCGTAATTCGTATCCGGATTCGTACGAAATACAGATTTTCGTTAGTTTCGGCACATTTTCATAACTTTACGAACATTCGACAGTGAAAATACTACAAGCCTTTTGTGAATGGATGAGAGAAGGAAGGAGAGCGAGCTACTCTCTTCTTTACTGTACAAAAGCTGCAGGGCCATCTTTAATATTGATTGGACCATGGGCAAACATTTTCTTGGCCCCCCTGCCACACCCTGCACCCGCCATGCAATTTTGCCCCATGATGCAAAATTGCTTGCTATATGCTGCCAGCACAGAGCGCACTGCAGCCTTGAAAGATTGCAACAATATTGTCAGGATCCACCCCTCTACCTGATTGATAGCTGGCTCTGCCTCTGTAGATTCAGAGCCCCCTTCCCGATGCTGAAGAGTCGGCCAGTGCAGATGAAGCATTAGCACTAGTTTATGGGGTACAGGGCCCCACAGCAATGACTGGGCCTGGGGCAGCTTCCCCTTTTGCCCTGCCTTAAAGACGGCCATGAATAGCTGGAACTGTTAGTTTGAGTACACAAAATTTATGGTTTCACAATGTTGCCAGTCTACCCAGTTGTAGGACTTCTCTGTAACCATGAATAAAAAGCAGGAGTAGAGTGACCTTTGAGCAGACAGAGTGGATTAGGTTTGACGTGTGGTTATAGAGTATCTCTTGATAAGTCTTATTTCTTTTGTTGGTGTAAGGACTGATTGCACATAATGTGTGTTTGGAGATGGACTGATGGGGCTCTTTCACCTTAAAACGTGCACTTTAAGGTATGTATTTTAATGCATTGACTTGTGCTGGGTTAAAGCAGCCTCTTGTTATTGAATGGGCCCTCAAGGCTCCTCAACACATGAAAAATCACACCTGCACTGATTCTGGTAACATAGCACAATTTAGATAAAGGTACAAAACATTCACATTTGTTCATTGTGGTTTACTATAGGACACTATCGGCTCTATTCACTAAGCTGCCGTAGGCAGCCGCGTGAATGACCGACCTGAAGTGAAGTGAGCCGAACACTGTTCTACTATTCACTTTAGGGTGGTACGGCCGATTTCAGCTGTATATCCGCTGAAATCAGCCGTACATCGGCTTGATTCGCATGGCTTCGGGTCGGCCGAACATGCTCAGCATGTTCGGCTGACCCGAAGTGCAGAAGGAGTTCGACTCAGCCGATCCAACATCTGGATCGGCTGAACCGAACCTCCGGCAGGCTACTCACTGCTGTTCTGCCTATTTTTATAGATGCCAAACAGCAGCGAGTGAATAGCCGAATGCCGCTGAGCGGCATTCGGCTCAGCTGTTCTGCTCGGTCCCTCAGAGGGACCGAGCAGAACAGAAAAATAGTTTAAAAAGTAAAAAAAAAGTAAATAGAAAACGATTGTGCGGAGCTAGCAGTGACAGCTAGCTCTGCCCAATAGCTTTCTATTGTCCGGCGGCTCTGCTGCCGTAAAGAAAAAACGAAAAAAAAACTCTCCCGGGCGCTCTGGGAGCCTCCCGCTCCCTGCCGCCCAGGAGAGAAACACTGCTTTTTCTTTCTTTTTTCTTACACCGAATATTGGCTATTTCAATTTGCAATAGCCAATAGTAAACTAGCATTGTACCCGACCTCTGCTGATGGACCTGATGGAGAACTGCAACGCCCAGCTGTCAGAAGCAGGCTGTCCGCTGGCCAATGGCCGGCCGCTCGGCCAGCTTCGGCTTTCACCGCTCAGCCCAGCCGATGCATATGCGTTCGGCTCGACTGAGCCGCTCGGCCACGTTTGGGACCTGTATGGGCTATAGTGAATAGCCTGTACAGCACCCCTTCGGTTCTACTGAACTGAAGTGGTCCTGGGGCCGAAGCTAGCCGAAGGATCGGCCGAAGCTACGGCTAGATCCTTCGGCAGCTGCGTGAATAGACCCCTATATGTGTGTTAGGGTGCAATTGAATAGAATGAATGGTAACTCACTGCAACACATATTGTGGGGATTTAGCTTTAACTGTAGAACTTTCAAGGACTCAGTCCAGATAATAGAGAGTGCAGCATGTTTCCAGTTTCCATGTTATGGGGCCCATGAATATCTAATTTTCCTTGTATTTATCAATATTTAAATACCATTATTTACCAATATTTCTATATTTACCAAAAATTTAATTTTCTGTAAAAGCAAGGTGTCATTTGCTTCCTTTCATGTTTCTACATTTCTGTTTCATACTTGAGTACGTTTTCACCAGATATTTGCTTAATGCAGACAATTGTCTAGATTTATTCTTCCGGTCTATACCTTTTAAAATACTGTAAGTCTGATAGAGTAATCCCAACAAAACCTGAACAGCATCAGGAAAATCCTAAAAGAAAAAAGCAGTCGTCTTCATGTCTGCAGATAACAAAGATATGTTATGTTGCTGTTGTTAAAAGTCCTAATAAGTTGAGCTAGCCTTTCAAACAGTTAAGCAGAACACAGAACTTTGCAATATGCATGCTAGGCAGGATAGAACCAAGTCAGCAGTAACTCCGTGATGTCTTTTTAAATAACAATATAATCACTACAAACAGTCTTTGAAGGAGGTTGGGATTGTGGCTGAAAGTAATCTGTTTTATCAATTGCATGCTGTCATAAAAATGAACAAATCAGCAATACTTTGACTGGGTAAGAAATATATAATACACCAGCTGTAAAATTTGTTCTTTGCATTATACTTTTTAATCTTCCAAGTTCCCGCTATGTAATGATGTAATTTTGCTGAAACTGATGAACTGGATAAACAAGGATTGGATCAAGGAATCTGTGAACATTGTTTTATTCAGCATTATGGTGCTTATGCAAACTGACAGTGGAACACGTTTACACTTTTATCCTGATACAGCCTATGCCTGCTTATCTATTTTAATGATGTATGGTCTCCTCTTTATGGTGCTTAATCTAATGATGGAATAATTCCCTGAAGGTTAGAGAAGTCATTCTCTATGTTTCTTGCCTACAGGCTGATTCACTTAGTGATTGATACCCAGAGCACCATGTTTCATCTCCACTAAGATATATGCCTCAACTACTTTTACAAACTTTTTTTCCAAAATACTTCTGAGAAATAAGAATTTTGCTGCCACGATTCTCTATTTCCTGTTTTAATCAACCGGAGATCATAATTTAACTTTTAATCTAGGCCACAAATGTCCATTGCATTAACAGTATACAGTGTCCATAAGTCAGTGCAATGTATCACACTTGCTGTCTGTAGTAAGATACATTAAAGGAAGCTCTGCTGAATTTCAGCTTTTCGTATAAATTTAGTGATATCAATTTAAGTTGATAATGTAACTACCAAGGAAAGTGACATTTATGAAACCCTATCTGTATTACAGGTCGTAGATCATGGCAAATCAGTGCGATAATACTCAAAATTGATGTCTCATATATTGTGATCTTGTTTAAGTTACTGACATGACAGAAAATGTGTCCAAAATGTGGGAAATCCTCAGTTGTCCCCACTGGAAGATTTTCACTTTGGAAGATGTACCCTCTAGAAGACTTCCTCTCTATTCCTATTCCATTCTCAATATTTTGTATTATCCCTCACTTTCAGAGCTGGTGATAGTCATCACTACGCCAAATATGGAGAGTGAACCAAAAATGCACAGTGCTAGCAAGATAGCAATGCATACACATGGATGGGAAACAGAAACTATTTAAACTAAACTTAAAGAACTATTAACCCCTTCATGACTGAGGCCTTTTTTTCATTTTTTGCACCCATGTTATATTCCACATTTTAGGCCTGAAAATGACTTAAAACCCCCAAACATTATATATTTTCGGAATGCCAAGACCCTATAGAATAAAATGGTGGTAGTTGCAAATTTTTATGTTGCGCAATATTAGCGCAACTCCTTATTAAACCCCAACATTGAGTGAAAAATTTAATTAATGCCCCAAAACACACCAAAATACCCATTTTTAAAAATGAAATATAACAGATGAGCTTACAACAAGTAAAACGATACCCAACATGCCCAGGTTACAAATTGCGTGCGTCCGTGAAAAGGGCATAAAACTGCAGTAACCCAAAAAGTCCATAAAGGACACTTTAAAAGCCCCCACAGGTCATCAATTTAAAAGGTACCCCAAAATACTGGCCCTAGAATTATTGCTCTCACTTCGGCGTGCGCGGGGATAACATGTGTAGCGCGTTTGTCGTTTTCATACGTAGGCGCACCCAACGCGTGTTTACGTGGCGATGCATGTGCTCCCTGGGGCGGGGGACGACAGCGCGGCAGCGGCGTTCGGCGTGGGGGTTGGGGGGGGCGACCCCTTCTACAGGACACAGGTAAGTTGCCAGAATCGCTTCTGTTGTAAAGCCGACAGGCGGCTGTACAAGTTTAAACAGAGTCCAGGCGGCAAAAGCCGCCGGGAGTCTGTTTAAACAGCCCCGATGCTGGAGACGTATTTGTCAGTCACGAAGGGGTTAAACTTATTTAACTCTCAAAGTTTTTATTTTTTAAATAATGAATGCAAATCAAACAAATATATATTGCTCAGTAAGTATATTCCTTAATTTTTGGCCAAGCGCATACACTCATCATGCAGTTGCCTCCGACTCTCTTGGCTCAGCTTCACTGAACGTCCTGTCTAGTACAATATAACAAGGACAGTCTCCAGCAGCTGTCCATATTGTAGCTTGGAGCAGGGAAGAAGGAGTAGCAGGAACAGCTTGCATTGCTTAATATCACACATAGAGGTGTCTCCATAGGACCCGACAAGGGAAAGGAGCCACCCTTAAACAGTATATCAGGACCAGTGCTCATGGGGCCAGCTAATTATGCATGAAACAAAACTTTAAAAACACCAAGTAGCAGCATCCATTGTAAGAGATTTAATCAGCATTTAAAATAGCGTTTTGACTTTAATATCACTTTAAGAAAACTCCCTGCCTCTATTGCTTGTATTAATTTGTATCATTTGTGAATACATTGCTGGCATGAAATGAGACAACAATGATACTGGGGAACAGTTTAACACTAATTATAGAGGAATGTTTGAGAATTATAACTTTTAAAAGGGCAATGAGAGGGTTTCTTGTGTTGCTTCTTTAATACATTAATGCAGGGGTAGCCAAACTCCGGCCCTCCAGCTGTGGTGAAACTACAAATCCCATGATGCTCTGGGAGTCATGTCTGTGGCTGTGAGAATCTTGCAATGCCTCATGGGATTTGTAGTTCCACCACAGCTGGAGGACCGGAGTTTGGTTACCCCTGCATTAATGGAATCAAAAAGCAATATGTTCTGTTGATAAAAACAGATAAAGCATATAGTGCTGGCAAATATTGTGGTAAAATAATAATGGTTTCTGACAGACACAAGCTATTTGACGTGACACTTTGAGAGAAAAAAAATCTGTAGCTATTGCAAAAATTTAGCAGAGTGGTGAGCTAGATATTTGGAAATGCAGTTTTGAAATTCACAATACATATGCAAATATTTGTATGAGCCACACTAATATTCTCACAGGCGCCATATAATCTAAGGCTGTAGTCAAGCCATGGATTTAACAAGCTATTTGCATATAGCTAGAAAATAAGAAGTGTTTTTGCAAGTATTTGTTAGTTTTCATTTGTTGCATAAAAGACTATTGTAACCTGTTGTGTCTATTCCTAAGGTATATAGAAGGCCAAAACTGGAAAAAGTGTCGTTATTTGAAGGTCTCTGTCTTGCTAAACCCATGCAGTTTTTCACTCTTCAGGGAAGATGGCTCTTGGAATCAAGAAAAAGAATTCAAAGTCATTAATAATGTTTAACACATAACATATCACCATTTTTTAACAGGAGGGAAAGATATTAACTCTGTTATCCATAAGAGTATTCGTTTCAAATAGTTCCTTCCAGACAACAGAATTAATATAAAAAGAAATCAAAGGTGCTAAGAATGTTTAATGCACAACATATCACAATTTGATGAGAGGAAAGATAGATATTACCTCTATCATCCAACAAAGTGGTCCACTGATAACTATCTGGTTCCTTTACATTTGTTTGTATTTTTCCTTTTTCTGTCACATCAGTCCTGTGTAGTTTTTCACTCTTCAATGAAGACTTCTCTTCTACAGTGAATGGAATCTTAAATGTGTCTAAGTGTCCTTTTGGTAATAGCAATGTAACTATGAGGCAATTTATACTTCAGCTGCAAATATACTCCACCCATGCAGGTACTGCTCATGCATGTAAAAAATAAATTACTTTAGCTTTTTCTGTCACGCCAGTCTCGTGTCGTTTTCAAGGTCTCGTCTGCAATAAATGTAATGAATAAAAAAAGAGTTCAAAGGCACCCACACTTAAAATATCATAATTCTATGGTGGAAAACATACATTTTATCTCCTTCATCCACAGGAGCATTCCACTGATGACCAACTTACAATACCTGAAGATTCTACTTTTCTGTTTTCTGTCAAACTAATAATGTGTAGTTTTTCTCTTTTCAATGAAAATGTCTATAATGTATGGAATTAATAAAAAAAAAGTTTAATACATAAAATAGTCAGATGGTCCAAGAAAAAAAAAATATACATGTTTCATTAAACAAGAAAGTTAAGACTGCTACAAAAATAGAAGTAAAACTGCAATACCCAAAATTGTAAGTATGGGGTACATAAAAAACTGTGCAGTGTATAATTTTAGAGCTAAAATTGAATCATGGGCCCAGAATTGTCCTTATACTTCCGAAGCGTGTGAGGCTGTTCTCCATCCTGATTCCCCCTGCAGCATTCCTGAGCTCACAGAGGAGCAATGTGAGCACGAGGACCACAAGGGGGGATCAGGAGGGGGAAGGGTCTGCAGTGTTCTCCTCAGGGGATTTTTTCCAGGTGGCCCAAAGAGACACAGAGGTGAGTGGTGGACAAGAGGTGGAGAGGGAAGTGGTAAATAAGAGGTGCATAGATGAGCAGTGGAAAAGGGGAGCAGAGGTAAGCGTTGTAGAAGGAGTGCCAATATTCATGAGGGGTACAGAGGTAAGCAGTGGACAAAAGGTGCAAAGGTTGGTGGTGAAAAAGGGGTGTAAGAGGTGAGCTTCGGGTGAGGGCTGTAAAGGAAAATGGTGGACGAGGGGGTGCAGGGGTAATGGTGAATAAAGACTGCAGTGGTGAGCTCAGGACAAAAGATGCAGAGCTGAGTGGTGGACAAGGGGCACATGGCAAGCAGTGTATGTGTGATGCAGAAGTGAGCTTTAGATGACTGATTTAGAATTGAGCTGTGGAAGACGGGTGCGGAGGTAAGTGGCAGACAACTGGTGCAAGGTAAACGATGTTTGGGGGGAAGGTTAATGGTGGATGAGGTATGCAGAAGTAAGCTGTGGATGAGGAGTGCAGAGTTGGGCAGAGGACAAGGAGAGCAGAGGCGAGAGGTGGATGAGGAGTGCAGGGATGAGCAGAGGATGAGGAGAGCAGAGACGAGAGGTGGAGGAGGGGTGAAGAGTTGAGTTGTTGAGCAGTGCAGAGGGTAGTGGTGGACAAAAGTGCAGAAGTGGGCAGTGGATAGGAGGTGCAAGGGAACTTAGTGGACAAGGGGCAAGAAGTGGACAAAAGGTGCAGAGATGAGCAGTGAACACTTAGTGCAAACATAAGCTATGTATGAGGGGTGCAGAGGTAACCTGTGGATGAGAGGTGAAGAGGTGAGCTGTGAAAAAGGACATGGATAAAGGGTGGAGAGGTGCGGGAAATGAGCACTGCAGGGGGTACCAGGGTGAGCGCGGAATAAAAGGTGGAGAGGTGGGGATGCTTTTTGGGGTTGGTGTTTACTGGGAAAAAGGGAGGTGATTTGCTGATGAGTTACCATGTCTTAATATTTGCTACCATTCATGTGTTCTTTTTTTTAACACAGCACACTGCAACACAGGTGTATTGTGATGAACTGTTGTAACAGTCCATTAGGGTACCATTCAAAATAAATGGCACTGCAGTGGGTACACTATAATATACAATTTTTTCTTTCTTGTCGCCTTCTGTTGTATAGATGTTTTAATAACTTTATACATATATACTATAGATTTAATACTTTATACATATACTATATACATATACAGTATAAACACAGACAATTCTTGCTGTAAAAAAGTCATAACTGTGCAATTGTTGCAATATATTGGGCATGCACAGGAATTGTGACAATACATAAGAGTATGTGAGAAATATATGGGTTATACACAAGAATGGTGGCAATACTGAAGCAAAACCAGGACAGTTGTGGCAACAATAAGCATAGTTGCCAAATGTCCCAGATCCTGTTGTACAGTCTCAGGATTTTGGATGATGTCCCGCAGGATCAAGAATGCTTGGCATTTGAATGCCAGGTTCTGGAATAACCTCTGTGTTCCAGCAATTGGCACTGAAAGAATGGTGGTAGGTGCTGTGATATAATATCTCTGCACTGATCACTAATAAAAAGTGGGGGTGGGGGTGGGGGCGTAAAACTGCATGTGTGCAATAGTTTACAGCAGTGTGAGAGAATAACAGTTGCAAAAAGTGTTGCTATTTTGATGCGTCCTCCTTTATGTTCTAATTTTGGCTTCCCCAAGTCACTCTCTGGGTGTTAATTGCCAAATATATTGACACCATTTTCCTGTATTGCTACTTTCCAGCGAGAAGTCACTATCCCTGTCCTGACCAGGGGAGCTATGAGAATGGAATCCAGTATCTCTATAGAAAGGTAGATACTACTCTATCCTAATTGTTTAAAGATGTTTACCCCTCTTTAGGGGTTTACCCCCTCCATCAGATTGGTTATGCATTAAGTAAACCACAGGGGGTTATTCACAATGGCATAGTTCATATAATGTAAATCTTTTCCATTTCAGTTGCTAAATATTGTGACTGTTCCATCAAAACAGAATTTATTTGGGAGAGTAAGGGGTCTATTCACTAAGCTGCCGTAGGCAGCCAAGTGAATAACCGTCCCCGAAGTGAAGTGAGCCGAACGCTGCTCAGCTATTCACTTCAGGCTTGTACAGCTAGCATTACTGCACACCAGCCGCCAGTTTATAAGTTCTGAGGCACACTATTGACCATTAATGGTTGATCTTTTACACACTACATAAACATTAAGCAGCTTTCCCCCTCAACATTCTGAATTCAAACTCTGCTTACTAGGTACCTGCATCATTGAATGGATGGAGGCAGAGGTGTAAAGCTTGATTCCATTGCTTATTAGAAAACCACAACAGAGACAAGGTTCTGCCTCTTCCACAAGGCAGGGTCAACCCTAACTATATGTCTATGGCAAATGAATTAGGGTAGTTCTTCACAATCGTGCACCATTAGGGAAAATAATAGTAACCTTTATTAATGATACATAACGGTGTAATGAACTTATACAGTATAACAGTGTAAAGCTGAACTCCATCCTTACCTTCTTTCTTTGTAGATTGTGCTTGTTCCTCTCTTATGCTGAAATGGCTTACTCTGATTTCTCAGAGTGTACATTAGAACCTGAAGCAAGTCAGATAGAGCTCACCTCATTTCCTGGCTGGACAACATGCAGCATAATCTAGCCCTTTCCTTCCCAGACATGCTGTCCCTGGCCCACCCCTTTCATTCATTGGATTCAATGGAGGCTCAGCAATATATGTGGGCATTACTATCTCTGAATTTGTGTTAACACTGTCCTTCTTTCCAGAGAGTGGCTACTCACTGGTCCCTATGAGTGTTGTAATTTGTATTGAGATTGTATGATGGACTACAATCTCAATACAAACTAGTAAACTAAATGTGAGATTGTAGTCCATCATGGGAGAGGGAGTGAGCTCGGAGCGGTGGCTACTTTATAACACACACAGGGCCCTTTGGGAACAAAAGTAGCCACCCTTCAGAAGGAAGGACAGTGTCAGCACCAATTCAGAGATGATTTGAGAATCTACAGCTGACTGATACACAAATAAGGTACAGTATTGTTAATAGTTGAGGTACTTGAATGCATTTTTAAGATGTAACTCCTGAGTTTAGTGTCACTACGAAACAATGCCTCCTTCCTTTGTTGGTCAGGTAGAGGACCTCCCTCTCATAATCTGGGCACTGCCAGATGAATAATAGCATTTTGTCTTCTCATTGATGGCAGATTAACAGCTTCATCATGGATGATGGTTACACTATTTCCAGCTATGAGGCTTCCTTACCCACCTCTGCTGTCTTGGTTTTTCCTTTGGGGACAGCTCAACATTTGAATTCATATTTAATCTTGCAGTGTGAGGGATTTTATCTGTCTACAGTCTCTGAGCTATCCTGTCTGATTCCGAGTCACTTCAGTCCTTGCCTCTAAGCAGTCGCAGTCTTCTGCATTTACTCCCAAATTAAAAGAGACCATTTTGGCTCATATTAATGTGATGTGTAAAAATGTTAATCTGGATCAGCCTGTTGCTACTACCTGTTACCAGCCTTGGAGCCTTTAGGGTCCCTAAGACCAGAAAACCTTTTCCAAGGGAAGACGTTTACTTCCCCAAGCGTTTAAGATTATTTTACCTATTTTAAGTGGACTTTGTTAAAAAGTGTTCTGTCCCCATTGTGGATCTGGCAGTGTTCCATCAAAGTGTCCACCATTCAGTGGAAAAAAGGTTATCTGCTCATTTGGCCTAGGGAATTATAAATAAAGTGATACACTTACCTTATTTCTCACTTCCCCAGACTCATTCCTCTTTGTGTGACTGGTCCCCAAAAACCTCATACCTTTTCTACCCAACATCTTTGACATCATCCCATACAATGCAGGGCCTGCAGTCTTGAATTGTACTGGAGCTGCTGAGGACCTGCCCATAACCTGAGTTGTACAGTGGAGGTGCTGGTTGCCAGGAAGCATAAGGTAAGAATATCACTTTATTCAATATCATCTAGGAAAAACAAGCAGTTAACCCTTGCTGCAAGGTTAAATATTTTTTGCTTGGAATTTAGTTTCAAACTATAGTAGTGACGGGCTGCTTTAAAATGATATTAAAGTCAAAAGGATTTTAAGCTAATTTCAAATGCTGATGAAATCAATTACAATGAATGCTGCTCCTTGATCTTTAAAATATTTAGCTTGCTGCAGAATCAGCTGGTCCCCTGAGCACTGGTCCTGGCTTCCTGTTTTAGAGTGACTTCTTTCTCAAGCAAAGTGTTATGCAGTCACCCTTGTGTTTGCTAGTTATCTGTGTGTGCATTCACAAGCACACAGATACAGCAAATCAAGCTACTCCCCTCCCATCTGGCTCCCTCTCCTCCCTCCTTTTTTCTCCAAGCTAGTAGATGAACAGTTGCTGGAGTCTGCACTGTCCTTTGTGTTCTTGTACTGGACAGGAAGTTCAAGAAAGCGATTTGGAAGTAGCTGATCTGAAACATGATGATTGTAATTGCTTGGGCAAAGAAAATGAAGCAATGCTTTGTTGTAGACATGTGCGATTCGGAAAAATTTGTTTTTCCAGACAAATTTTTGTTAATCGGTGATTTGGATGTATTCGAATTTCCGAATAACATAAATGACGAATGAAAACGAATCCGATTTTCCGAAAATTAATTTTCGGACGAAATTAGTTAGCGGTAGTCTGTACGTATTTTCATTTGTGGATGAATTTTCGGTGCAGCAAAGTTACATAATTTTTTTTTATTGTCTTTGCTGCAACGAAACAAAGAAAACGAAAATGCAAATTCGTACAGACTACCGCTATGTCGGATAGTAGATTAGTGACACAAGAGGACACAGAGGGGGTGAGTTGTGGAGTAGAAATATAGATTTGAGTGTCATCAGCATAGAGATGGTATTGGAAGCCATGTGAGGTTATTAACTGACCAAGGGAGGTGGTGTAGATAGAGAAGAGAAGGGGTCCAATGACAGAGCCTTGGGGGACCCCTACAGAAAGAGGAAGATGATGGGAGGAGTTAGAATTGTAGGTGACACTAAAGGAGCGCTTAGATAGGTAGGAGGAGAACCACGAGAGAGCATAGTCTTGTAGCCCAAGTGACTGGAGTTTTTTTGAGGAGGAGCAGGTGGTCAACAGTGTCAAAAGCAGCAGAAAGATCTAATAGCAAGAGTAGGGAATAGTGGCCTTTGCTTTTAGTAGTGAGTAGGTCATTGGTGAGTTTTAGGAGGGCGGTTTCAGTGGAGTGTAGGGGGCGAAAGCCAGATTGTAGGGGGTCAAGAAGGTTGTGATCAGCGAGGTGGCGACTTAGGCGGCTGTAGATGAGGCGTTCTAGGAGTTTGAAGGTGAATGGGAGTAAGGAGATTGGTCTGAGATTATTGAGGTTGGTAGGGTCCATTGAGGGTTTTTTGGGTATCGGGGTGATAGCATGCTTCAGAGGGGTGGGAAATATTCCAGTAGAGAGTGAGAGATTGAAAATGTGAGCAAGAGAGTCTATAATAGAGAAAGAGGGTGACCAAAGTAGTGGTGAGGGAACAGGGTCCGGGGGGCAAGTGGTGAGGTGGGTGTCAGAGAGAAGCTTTGTAACCTCCTCTGTGGTGACAGGGTCAACAGAGGAGAGTAACAAGTGTGATGGAGGGTATCTTCACCTAAAGATACCCTTCCCATCATTTCCCAAGCAAAACCAAAACTTTGTATTTTGTTTTGGATAAGCGGGAAACATAATGTCTTCTGTCAGGCACAGAAGTGATATAAAGGGGTTGATTTACTAACCTTATAAACACACCACGAACATGTATACACCTCTGTAGTGTGTTCCCTCCCAGCATGATCTATGGGTGGAATCTAAACACCTTTGTAGTGTGTACACACCCAGCAGGTGTGTTGTGCAAAGCCCTGCCCTGAATTGCAAGGTGATGTTGTGTAAATTAGCTCTACATTGTGTTGCTTGCGTTGATGAATGCAGAAATGTAAATGCATGAGCTAACCATTTTTGTCTAAACTGTGAAGCAGCATTATATATGCATCATGTGCATGATTTTTCCATATATGGCATTAGTGGAAATATGCTTTTAGAGACTTTTTGGTTGATAAATACGCTTTGCTGTGTAAAAATCACACTCACCTGGTGCGTGCGTGTGTTTAGGTTAGTAAATCACCCCCAAAGTGTTCCACATCAAACTTTGCATCTCCTGGACCACACTGTATCTATGTTAGTCACTATTATAGTAATTCCACTGTGTCAAATGAGATGCATATAATGATTGATAGGTTAACTTTGGAAAGATTTATTATAGTTATGTAATACCTGTAAACTTAAAGGGAATATATAATATTTTGTATCTATTTTTTTTTTCTCTGGGATGAAAATTTAAACTTCAAAATCAATTTTGATTTCTTTTTTGACAGGTAAATATTAATAGAATATAAATAAATAGATTATATTTAACATCGGCATCCAGCAGGTGGTGCAATCATGTCAGTTTTATTACTCTGTTGTATAAAAGCTGTAGTTTTCCCTGATATTCAGAATACACACAGATGAACCAAAGGAGGAACACATCTTCCTACCTCTGCTTGCCATTTTCTTGAATCTCCTAAGCAGTAGACGCAAACTAACTATTCTGCTTCCATGCCTAGTGTGGTCAGAATTAAACTGGGAGTGGATAACTATGAAGGAGACTGGCTGAATCACCAGATATTTTACAGCAGGAAAAGAAATAAGAAACGTAAAAGGCTAGATTTATCAACATCTATATGAATAATCAAACAAGTGTATAATATTACTTTTTGGGGTAACATACATTTTAAGTTTCCCTCTAATAGTCCACTGTATCACATGACTAATTTTACATGTGTTCTATGGTGAAATTAATATGGCCAATATTGATAAAATGCTTTTGAATATTAGGATATTTCATTGTTTCAAATGTTATAATTGTTAAAGCCTAACTCCAGAAAACATATTGCTTTAGTGTTGGATAAAGTGGACAAAAGTAAACATTTTCTCAGGTATTTGTTCTTGTCCACCACAGGGGAGATTTTACCTAATTTCCTGTTCCTGTGAAGCCTGTGCATGAAATAGAGGATGCAGAGGTCACTAAGGGAGGAAGGCACAGAGAGTAAAATCACTGTCAAAAGTTCAAACCTTTCCTCACTATTCTAAAAATATGCTTTTGCGTTTCCATTGAATAGATTTCCTATCACTTCTGTTCCTGACAGAAGACATTATGTTTCCCGCTTATCCAAAACAAAATAAAACGTTTTGGTTTTGCTTGGGAAATGATGGGAAGGGTATCCTTAGGTGAAGATATATTGCTGTGCAATCTAAGCAATTTTGGAATATTTATATGGTAAATAAACAGCTTATAGGGTACAGTCTGAGGGTCGAGGATCTTTTTTTTTTTTTACAAACACAAGTATAATGGCAAAAGGAGGAAAATATGTGGAACTGTAAATACAAAATGGAACAATAAAAATGTAAAGATCAAAGAGGACTCACATTGGACCACCAACACCAGGGGCAGACATACCATTTTCCAGACTGTGAAGTTGCACAAGGCCCTTTAGACACCTCCAACAATCTTGTAGAATTTGACACACCTCCCTTCTACCTAGCTCTCAGCTGGTAATTTGATACACATTAAATGCTTTACTTGAACCAGTAACTGCATGTGGAGAACTAAAAATGAATCTTGCACAGGGACAACTGGGTAACTCCACTAATGCCCAATACATCCCCATACCCCCTACACCAAAATGCTTTAGTGGAGTCTTTTTTCATATTTCTCTGCAGGTATGCATGCAGGTTTTACTTTATAGTTATTAGAGTATATTCAAATCCATACATTTTTTTAAATGGGGAAGGGTTAAATACACTGTCAGATTTGTATTGCTGCTTGGGAGATAGTATGGGAAAATCCAAAATGTTAAGATGCCACTGGAAAAGGAACAGAGGGGAAATCTATTAGTGGGGACATTTGTGTCAAACACAACTGTCCAATAGTCATGGGCAAACTTGTTTGGGTTTGTTAGTTGCAAACTTTAATGTTAATGTTGAAGTCAATGGACCATGAAGCTTTAAAAACAATTCTTTCCTTTTCAAAGCTAATAGGCAAGGGATTATCAAACAAGGGGCAGGGGAATCTTGGCACTGCCCTGGGGACGCATACCAATGCAAAAACTAATGTACAAAAATATTGATCAGTGAGGAGATGGCCCCCCATTTTATGTGACATCAAGGGTGACATGGGAGAACACCAATTCTTCAAATGACATGCTACAGAGATGGTTTAAGCTATATATACTGTTACAACATTAAGATTCTTGTCAGTGACACTGTATCCTGGAATAACATCATATGTATGTGTAATAAATGTTTTAAATGTTAGAATACTCCTAGGCTTGGATAAAGCAGCAGAACCCATATCTGACTAATGTAGCTTGAAAAGGTATGTTTTTAAGTAGTGTTACTGCCACCCATGATTTATTATCTAGCATTAAAAGTCTGAATTGAGTGTTTTAAGTAGTAGACAGAACAGATCTAATACATATCTGAAAGTTTACACTGTAAAATAAAATTAAGCTAAATCTCTCAAATTAGTAACAATTGTCATACAAAGTGGAAAAGCATGCTTCATTGCAAAGTTTGTGAACTTCTTTTAGCGAAGTACCATACTGTATTGTCTACAAAGTTCACTAAAATGTCAACAGAGTGCACAAAAACACTTTAAACCCATAACCCCACATTCCAGAAATGAAGAGTTCCTCTGAAGAAATAAAATTAAAGAGCCGTATTTCAGAAAATGCCTCCCTCCTGAACCTTTTTCACTCTCCTAATGTATTTAAAGATTTCAATCATGCCCCCCTTTCCTTCTTTCCTCAAACTGTACATATTAAGTTCCTGTAATTTCTTTTGATATGTTTTAGTTCTCAGACCTCTCGCCATTTTTGTTTCTGGTCTCCGGACTCATTTTACCGTATCAATATCTTTTTATGAGTAAGGTCTTCAGAACACAGCATCCTAAATGAGGTCTAACTAATGATCTATATAGCTAATCAGGATCTCTACTTTTCCTGCTGGTGATCCATCTAGTGATGTACCCCAGGATTATATTTGCTTTCCCCACTATCTGGCCACAATCTTTTCTCATTTTGCAATCATCTAAAATAAGAACCCACAAATCTTTTTCTTCTGTAGTTCTAGTCAACATTGTACCACTAATATTGTACTCCACCAGGGGATTATTTTTTCCTAAGCGCATAATTTTGTTTTTAAAACATTGAACTGCATTTTCCGTTGCCTTGACCAATCTTCCAGCAACTCCAAATTATGTTCTAGTTACAAACCTCTCTAGGAATATTAACGCTATTGCACACCTTTGTGTCGTCATTATATTTATGACCACCTAATATTGAGTAGGCCCCCCTTTTGCTGCCAAAACCGCCCTGACCCCTTGAGGCATGGACTCCACTAGACCTCTGCTGTGGTATCTGGCACCAAGACATGAGTAGCAGATACTTTAAATCCTATAAGTTGCGAGATCAGGCCTCCATGGATCAGACTTGTTTTTCCAGCATATCCCACAGATGCTCGATTGGATTAAGACCTGGAGAATGTTGAGGCTAAGTCAACATGTCTACAGTTCCGATGCTCATTTGCCTATTGTAGGCACTTTTGGCAGTGGACACAGGTCAGCATGGGCACTCTGACTGGTCAGCAATTTGAGGTACAGTAGCTCTTCTATTGGATTAGACTACACGGTCCAGCCTTCGCTCCCCACATGCATCAATGAGCCTTCACCACCCATGACCTTCACTGGTTCACTGTTTTTTTTTCCTTGGTCCATTTTTGGTAGGTTCCGACCACTACATACCAGGAACATCCTACAAGAGCTGCAACTTTGGAGTTGCTCTGACCCAGTCATCTAGCCATCACAATTTGGCCCTTTTCAGATCCTTTGGCTCAGATCCTTACGCTTGCCCATTTTTTTCTGCTTCCAACACATCAATTTCAGGGGTAAAATGTGCACTTGCTGCCTAATATATCCCACCGCTTCCAGGTGCCAACAAGATAATCAATGTTATTCATTTCACCTGTTAGTAGGCATAATGTTATGGTTGATCAGTATACATATATATTTAAAGGAAGATTGCAACAATAATACATCTTATCCTTGATACTGTTATGTATTTTTGTAACAGAGAATTGATGCAGTGTAAAATATATTAAATGTGTTCTAGTTAAATAAGAGCAGAAAGAAAAAACATATAAACATAGTTACCACTTAAAAATAAAGTGTGACTCTAACTGTGTAATGACCCGTGAGGTTATATCTGGACGCTCAACTGTGGAGTCTCCTAGTCTAATGGCAGGGTTCAGTTTTGATTCCTTCCTTCACACTCCATTCAGTGATTAATGGAGGGTTTGGAATCAGTTACATTATTCCCTGCCACTAGGGGCAACCTATAAGTTTAGTATGTTCAGATGAGTGAGAGTATGTGTGCACAACATGTGTTTCCTAGTTAACCCAGTCCAAGTTTAGGTGAGTCAAGTTCTGCAACCCCTCAAGACACGTACATCCCAACACAGCAGGATAACAGTGCCTTATGAGAACCACAGTACCCAGCTCACACAACGTCACCTGGATAAGGGTAAGATAAGCAGGTGGTTTGTTCTTGGGGTAATGGTTCAATAAAGTCCCAGTGACTAGTTTGGCAGCGCTTCCTAGCAGCGCAGAGAATCACAACCCAAGGTGAGTATAGCAGTCACAATACACTGTTACATAGTTTCAGCAGGCGATAATCAGCAGTGATCCGGTTAATAGTCAGTTGCAGGATTGAGTAGATATACACACAGACAGTGCTAGCTATCTCCTAACAGCTTAACTCCTCAACCCCAGCAATGTATAGGTTAACAGTCTCTTGAAGGAATGTGAAGACTGAGACACAGGCAGTAATAGTAATCCCCTTCCAGCATTAAGTCCTCAAGCTCTGCAGCACATATGGCAATCAACTTCACACCAGCAATTGCTTCTGAACAATGTTAACCTATCATCCAGACACGGTTCAATTGATTTGCTACTTGCGATTTTGGGGATCTCAGATGGGTCCTTAGGTGCAGATGCTGCAATGGTTCACTCCTGGCGATGTTCAGCGTGCACCGTTCACAACGGTCGGATGCTGAACAAACAATCTTGCTCCCTTAAATCCCTCCTCGCCGAGCGCGAAGGGGAGGAGGTGGGTCCCGTCCATGACAGAGCTGAAGGGGCGGAGCTGGTTGCCGTCTTGGACGGCCCTGAGGAGGCGGAGCTGGTTGCCGTCCTGGATGGCCCTGAAGGGGAGGAGCTGGCTGCCGAGCTGGCCGTGCGTGGCCCCGCCAGGCAGCGCTGGACCGAGGACGGGTAAGTCTGTTACAAACTGCAGCAAAGTATTAGCACAGTATAGAAAGCAAAGAGATCACAAATTGCTAGGCAACGCCACTGTAAAAAAATATGATTACCTTCTATTTCAGCTGAAAATAAAACAATTTTCTCTCCTTTGCATGTCTGTTTGCTAGTTGTCTTATTACAGTTTTCATGAGGTTACGTTAAGATTCATTGTCAACTATCATTTGAAGGGAAACAATTCAGATATGGTTAAAAGACACTTCTATCTAGACTCCAATTAATATCCTGCAGAGGAAAACAAAGAATACGGTAGTAATTTAAATATGGGCATATTGACTGAATCACATTTTGGCACTGTTGGTATCTATTTTATGTATTAACCTAATACCACATACAGGTTTGCAGTTTGTCTGATCTGATTATTTGAATTTATAAACAGGTTGAAAATCCTTTGGAGTAGAAAATGAATTTGCATACCTCTGAACCTGTGTACACTTCTGACACATAGTCAACAGGGACGCTTTGCAACGTGTATTGTGGATGCGCATAACCATACTATATTTTATGTAATATAGAAAAATCTGTGCCTTTCGTGAGGGAAATCTGAATCTGATTTTAGTGCAAGAAAAGAAAAAACAGGAACAAAAAGAAATTGACTCTTAATACGTAAAAAAATCAGCAAAGTCCCTGTAAAAAAACACATTTTATGCTCACCTGCCCCACAGCCTGTGCCATTGATCTTAATTTTCTAATGCTGCTAAAGAATCTTCTCCATCTGACATACTTCTGGGTGTCTCGGACATCTGCTGCACCTTGCATGCTGTGGTTTCTTCTGCCTGCCCCTATGATATTAATGTGTCCTCTAATGATCCAGGGGTTAGTTGGAGGAACCACAGAGTACTGAGGGGCTCCAAGAACAGCTGTTGGATGCAAAAGGTTTTTCCGTCATGCCTTTGACAGAACAAATATCAGTCGTGTGGCCTTAGTGACAGGTTAGTATTAACTATGTACTTTTGCAGAGACTTTGTTGAACGTTTTTAACCAAGAAACAGAGTCAGGGTTTAGAGGAAAAAATGTGTTCCTCTGCCATCTAAACAACACTACATTAGGTATGTGTCTAGTTTAGTATACCTACCTAGTATAGCCACTGTATATAAGGACTTAATAACCTACGATACGATCCAGGATGCTCATAAGGATTTGAAAATTTTACTATGTAAAGAGAAGTTGGGTGCTGAACTTCACAAAGATACACACACTACATTCTTTTTTGCACAGATGAAGGCATTTTAGTGTAAACATGTACACTAATCTATACATTTTAGACCTGGTACGGCCCTTCCAATTTACGGATTGGTATTTAAAGGCGAAAATGCTTAACAGATTAAGGGCTTTGGAAATTGACTAAATGTATACTGTTTTGAGAGATGCAATTATTTGTTGTTTTGTGTGTTTTATTTGTTGATATTTGCTGTTATTGTTGTACTCCTTTTTCATGATTTTTCCTGTAAAACTCTGAATGACTTTATAATTTATATGATTCTATGTTGTAACCTTTTGGTGGCCTTCTGATGGGGGTCTTATTATGGATCTTTTTGTACTTGTTATGAAAAAAAAAAAGATAAAATATGTTTAAAAAAAAAATAACCTGCGATATTAATGACAGATACTCAACCAGCACAAGAACTAGCAGTACATCTGTCCTATGGCAGCAGCCACTTCCTAGACCTCCCTCATGTGATAATCACTCACCTCCATACATTCTAGGATAATAGTCAAAGAATGTATAGGCTGCTGATTGGTTAATAGTCAGACTTTGTAAACTGATATATTACGAACATGTTTAAATTTTTCTTCTCGAAATATGGCATTGATGAACTCTATAGGGCTGATGTATAAACCTTTTTTTCCAACATATAGCTGGGTAAATGCCGTTCGCACAGCATTACTGCCACTAGATGGCACCAAAGAGAATAGAAATTTCATATGATCTTTGGCGCCATCTAGTATTGGCACTGCCATTTACGCTGGGCAGAAGGTTTATTCATCACCCTCTCAGTGTTAGCTTAGCTGTATTGATTATAAAGCTTAATCTCAACATGATCCCTGCTATATGCAGAAGTAGTACAAATTATGGGTTTATTGCCTGGAATAAAGAGAAATAGATGACTTTATTTTATTAACTTATTTATTTATTAATTACAGGTCTTTATATCTCATAGTCAATTCATGCAGCGCTTTACATACTATTCATTATCATTACATTAATCAGCTGCCTGTAGGGCACAGTAGTATGGAGGTGGGTTGTTCAAGGTCTAGCAATATGCATACAGGGTATAATGTAAATCCCCTGTTGTAAAGAGTTTACAAATGACAATGATTTGAGGTGTAACCCAATTTCTGGATGGAGTGGGTTAGTTTTGTTTTTTTATTGCTTTCTGTGAGACTGTTGGTAGGAACTCATTTGACTGTATCCTCACAGAGAATTTTAAGGGCAGAGGTTCCAGCCTTTGAACCAAGGTTTGGTTGGTTATCTTCCCCGAGATAGACTTCATGACTGCACCTTTGAGGATCTTTAGGTTCAATAATTATCTAACCACTATTCTACAATATCAGATTTGCTGAGTGATTAGCTTTCTCACCAGTACAAGAGTTGAAGGAAAATCTACCAATAAGAACATTTTCCCACAAGTTGTAGACATTTCCTCTTACTTCCTATCTTATCTCTGCGTCAGGAAGAGAAATCTACTAAAACTCTGTAGAACCTTGTCCCAAGCATTTCTGACTTCTTGAGACAGACAGATAGATGCCTACATGGCTTTAATGCTCACATGCAGCCAGGAAACTTGCAGCCAGGATGTAAACAAACAGTAGAGCCTTTGATGTCAGATTAAACTAAGCATACATCTGAGGAAGAGGATGGGGTGGGTTAGGTATAAGAAAGGGTGCTAAAAGGATAACTGCACTTTATAATAAAGTTAACTTATCATTTAAAATGACCCTGTCACCACAGCATCACTTTAACAAAAAGAACTATTATATTTACCTTTTTGTGGCGCATGTACTAAAAAGCCACCACTTCTCTGCTCCCCAGTTTCTACAAGTAATTGACCATTGGATAAGTCAACAACTTGCTTCTCCCTAGGTACTCACAATTTCTAGTGACATGGAACCAGTGGATACAATTTGACAGTGCTACTATGTGCGTATAGAGAATAAGAGGTTCCCTTTAGTGGAGACCTTTAAAGGGAAGAATGGTTTTAATATTAGCGGAACATTATATGGTGGTTTCCTAACAATAATGTTTATATGTGTATACTGTGAAAAATAATAAAGAAATATTCTAAAAAAAAAAAGACTTGCTTTTCTTGCTCACCACTGTAATTCCTTCCATATGCTCATACATCCTGTAATCCAATAGTTAAATACTAAGGAACAGAGATGTTTTTTTTTCTTCAATATACAGGCTTCCAGAACTGTAAGTATATTATCTCTTCTTTTACAGGTGACCTATTGAGTAAAATTGAACCTGGGATGACAGGGTCACTTTAAAGAAGATAGCAGTTGTCTTATATATTTAAAGGAGATATCAATTATCGTATAGTCTGTTAAAAAAATTGTTTGCTAAGTTTTAGAATCCTACATTATCTACACCTCCTACACTACCCATCAGCATGTCAGCTGTGAGGAAGCATTTAGTGATGTCAGGAACCTGAACATTCTGCTGAGGTCAGTGCTACATGGTCCTCCTAAAACAGTCCACATGATTACTGTCTCACTATAAACCCCTATAGTTATAGGGGTTGATTCACTAAAGGCAAATAGGTTGTTCACTATCTAAGGGAATTTTCCATTTGGAAGGGAATTTTTCTTCAGTTTAGTAAATGTGGTGAAAATTTACTTTTGAATGGAAAATAAAAAAACTGTATTTTTGCTTGCACATGATTGGATGATGGAGGTCAGTAGAGCTTTACTTCATTTACTAAGCTAATGGCACATTCTCTTTTAAAGTCATAATTTCCTTTCAAATTAAACAGCCTTTTGGTTTTAGTAAATCAACCCTGTACTGTGAAGTCTAAATTTATTGATACAGTCTGTGTTTATTTCTAGTGCCCTTCTGCTTTAAATATCTACATAGATTAAATAGCTACATGGTTATTGTAGAGCCGTGCATAGCAATCCATTCATTTGCTCTTCCTTTCAAAGTGTTGCAAATAGCAGTGTTGGCTTACACTAAAGAATATTTTCTTTCTACTTTGCTTGCATACCCTGTCTTTTTATCTAATAAGTATTTCGTAAGACTGATTTGCTGGCAGTCAACTTTTAGCTTTGCAAACAAAGAATTCTAAGCAATATGTAAGAATTCAAAGGATAAAAAAGTAGATCATGAACCTTTACAAGTGGCAGAGAACAGTCAGAACTGGAGACCTGAATTCAATGCATTCTTTCATTTAAAAAAATGAAATACTAGAAGCTATGTGTCCTCATATTATGGAGACAACTGGTTTATCTCATGCCACTTTGCATAAATTATAGAAAGATGATGATCAGTTAAAATGAATACAAACCATCTTCAGTCCTGTATAGTATAGTTGTCAACTGTTTCTTTATTTTTAGAAGGAAATTTTTTCTGAACTGTTTCAAATCATGATTTTATTTATTTCTAAACATATCTAATTTAATTTAAAAATAAATGTAAAAATGTTAATGTAAGTTCAAAGTTTATTTTTAATTGTTTTAAATATGTTGCTTACATTACAATAATAATTGGTGAACCTTCTTTAATATTATCGGGCATCATAGCTGGCACAACTTTCTGCGGCCTACCGTTCGGTAGCCATTCCTGACTGGGCCAGGATAGAATCGAGCTCCTTCAAGGGCTCTTCTATTGAGCACCTGATATGGATGATAGCTAGACAAAGATCCATAATTATGGTTCCTACCCTGTCACATTCCATCGCCCTGTGGGATCGGATACGAGGTAAGGAGTGTATGGTTTCTCCTCATACTCCCTTGGCACCACTGTTTGGTAATGTAAAATTCCCATCGGGCCTACAGACCAAAGCCTTTCAATGGTGGCTTGACAAAGGCTTGTACAGAATTGGAGACTTTATTGAGCTTCGTAAACCACTTACCCTTTTTTACTGTCAAAATACCCTCCAGATGCCCCATTCAGAACTTTTTAGATTTAGAAAAATACAGCATTTTTTATACTCACTACAGTTTCCTGAGGTTGGACTCCCTCTGCTAACACCATATGAACGATGATGTTTTGCTGAGATTGGCCAAGGGGGGTGGGATTTCCCTTATATATTCTATCCAGTTGGGTCCCTTGACTAAATTAGCATATATGGTCGCATGGGAAACTGAATTAGGTATATTACTTTCTGCAGACGAGTGGCAACAATGTACCACTCGTTTAACTGTGGGCTTGCTTAATGTATCCTTACTTGAAGCCAACTATAAAGTTTTTTCCCGTTAGTATTTAGTACCAGCCAGGCTGGCATCTATGTTCCCAGGGACTAGTTCCTTGTGCTTTGGAGGATGTAATCAACAGGGCTCTATGCTTCATGTTTAGTGGCAGTGTCCAAAATTGCGTTCCTTATGGAATAGGCTTTTTGCCCTGCTTTATCGGATCCGTGGGGTCCATGTTCCAAGAGATCCGCAGTACCTATTACTAAATAGACCGATCCCGGGCATCCCAAAAACGCAGGGCAAATTTTTATCTTTCTTTTTCCTAGCGGTTAAGACCTCAATCACTCGGGCCTGGAAAACCGAAACAGTTGCATTCTCCATGGTATTGTCTAAAATAAATTGGATAATGATCCATGAGAAAATATCTAGTATTCTGCAAGATAGGTATGCTCAATTTGAAGCGGAATGGGAACCTTGGCTGAGTCACCTGGCAAACTCGAGCCCACGTTGAGCATGGTTATCTTGCTCAGGCTAAACACGGTCTTGATGGTTCGGAGCTCGGGAGTCTGCAATCGTTTATATTTTTTTTATTTTTAGTTATGTTTTTGTATTTGTTTGTTTTATTATTTTATGCAGGTTTAGTGTTTTCCCCCTTTTTGGGGAAAGTGTGTTTAAATTACACCAGAGGGAAATGTCATGTGCTGACATAATGAGTTAAAGGTGACCCACTAATTCTGGGATGTAACGAAAGGGCTTATCTGCCCTTAAAGTAGATGTTCAACAAAGCACATGGTTAAATAGATACCAAGGTTATTAGGGGGTCGCTTAAAGAGATAAGGGGGATATAAATCGGATGTTTAATAGCACCAGACGAAATGTTGTGTGGCACATGTCATTTAATGTAACAAAATTGGTAAACATATGAAACTAAAAACTAATAAAAACTTTGAAAGATAAATAAAAATAAAAAAAGTAATTGGTGATTTTGCCATGAAGGTTCTTGTTTAGGCAAATCATGTTAAGGGCTGCCACATGTTCCCATGGAGGAGACTGCAAGCGACCACTCTAACACACACTGAACACGCATGATCCACCGTTCAGGAAGGACCTATCAGGAAGCAATATCACAAAGGAAGCTGGTCAGGAGTAATGCATCTAACACTGCAGCAAGTGACTGTAGACAGGTGAAGGCTGCAAAGTGGTTGTAGGAGATTAACAGCACTTAAAAAAATGTGAAAACTGTGTTTCATAAAAATAAAAAAATGTCAAATGTTTATGATATACAGTTCATTGGCAAACTAAGGCAGCCGAGTAAACAACCGACCCGAAGTGAAGTGGTACCGATCAGAATAACAAAAAAAGACCAAAAAGTAGAAATAAGGAAGTAGAAAAAAATGCTTAAAAAGGTAAATAAATGATAGATCTTAAAAAATAAATAAATATAAAAAAAGTTTAAAAAAAAGGAACATTGCAAAAAGAAAAAACCCAAAAAGAAAGATCATTAAGAAAGAAAGAAACAATTGTGCAGAGCTAGCAGTGACAGTTAGCTCCGCCCAACTGGTTCCTTTTGGCCGGGACCTGCTAGAGTCATCTAGCAGGTCCTGGCCAATGCATAAAAACTGGGCAGAGCCGGCCGTGACGCCACGGCCGACTCCACAAGTTGTCATTGTTTAATGATAGTTCAGCGTCCCCAGGTAACCTGGGGACACTGATCTGTCATTGCAACTGGGTGGAACCAGCTGTGAGATCACAGCTGGCGCGCTTCAGGTTTCACTTTGGCTCAGTCGAGCCGAAGCATATGCCTTCGGCTCGGCTGAACCACTCGGCCAGCTTCGGGAGCTGTACGGGCTATAGTGAATAGCCCTTACAGCAGCCCATCGGTTCAATTGAACCAAAGTGCTCCAGCAGGCGAAGCTTATTTAGACCTGTCTTGAAATTAAAAAGTTAGTGATACATCAAGGAAAAGGTGAGGAAGTTGCACATCAATAAGGTAAATAGAGGTTCTAATCCTTTTTAATAAAGTATGCTTTTTGGTCTTGTATCTTTAAAGGAGAGATTTCCTTACATTTCCTTACCACAGCAACAGTGGAACAGGAAGTAGAAGGACAACATTCTAGTAGAGACAACAGTAACACCCTGACTGCTGTGCAAACTCCTTCCCTTTTATCCTAAACTAAAAAAATTATTTTGCCTGGAACTGGGTTTTAAAACTGAAATCCAGTCAAACATGACTATAATAATTACATGAATGAAATACATATATAGGAGCAATTTTACCTGCCAAAGGATATGTATTTCTGTCTATCCAGTTTAGAGTTTCCCACAGCTTGGCCACACTGCACAGCCAGTCTGGCATGAAAGGAGTTTTTTCTGCTGTGCTTAAAGCGGACCTTTACTCATATCTTTAAAATAACAACAAACACACTTTTAGAAATGTTTACTAATGACAGTCTGCAAACACATACTTATTTAATAAAGATAATTGCAGGCTTTGTATTCTTTGCATACCTTATTTCTCTATTCTTCCCCTGTATTCTGACAGTGGCCATGTTTACTAAGGGCAGATCACTAGATCTAATTTTGGTTCCTGCATTTCTGGCACATGTGACTAGGACACGTGACCATGCACATCATCTCAGGGGAGGAAAATGCCTTTCCCGGAGATGAGATCTCCCAGCAATGCTCTGCTGATGACAAGCAATCCCAGTGCCCATTGCTTTGGCAAACTGAAGTCATTTTGCCCTTTCAAAGCAGGACATTAATGTTCTGCAAGTGTAAGTATTTCAAAATCACAGCATTTTTCACCTGACATGTCTATGTTATTATTAACCACTTCAAGTCCGTGGTGTTAAACCCCCTTCCCATCTAGGCCATTTTTCAGTGTTCAGCGCTGCAGTACTTTGATTGACGTTTATTCCGTCATGCAACGCTGCACTGAAATACATTTATACCATTTTTTGGGGACAGGCAGAGCTTTCTTTTGGTGGTATTTAATCACCACTGGGGGGGTTTATTTTTTACTATATTAAGGGAAAAGTACCGAATTTTTTTTAAAAAAACAGTTTCCCCTATATTAAATGATAAAACATTTATTACCCAATTTTTTGGTAAAATATAAAAGACGGGGTTACGTCGGGGAAAAAGACACCAAACATGTCAAGCCTTAAAATTGCGCGCGAAACCTCAAAAAACTACAATACCCAAAATTGGCCAAAGGCGACGCTTTAAAAGCTTTTACCGCTCATCAGTAGTGTTATCAGTGATTGATAGCTCTAAAATGATTGCTCTCACTCCGACGTCTGCGACGATATGTAACATGTGTAGCGCAATTGTCATTTTTGTGTAAATGTGGGGGTGTGGGACTTAAAAATTTGGGGGGGGTTACTTTTTTATGTGACTTTTGTTTATTTTTTTACTCTTTTTATGTTTTTGTACACATAATGTCATTGCTATTACACAGGGGGATAACAATCCCCCTATATAATAGCAAAGGCACACTGACGGGTCCTCTTTATGGAGACATTAGGGGTCTCTAAGACCCCTAATGTCACCTGGGGACCCCAAAAGAAGCTTAATTGAACGGGCTTTTTCTGCCCGTGCGCGCTAGGAGGCGCGCAAGCAGAAAAATAATGCCGTCTGGAGACGGCAACCCGCAAATGTGAGTCAGGTTAATCATCATACATAGAGGGGTGCATTGGTAGAAATTGAATTTTGAGTGTAAAGGTCCACTTTAAGTTACATTTATGGGTCTTGACCCTCCCCCAGCCTGTGACCACTCAACGAAAGGAAAAATTGCAGACTTACTAGCTCACCTCCCAGTCTGCTCTCTCCTCTTATCAGCATGATTCTTATTTGCAAACGAGCACAGCAGCTGCTTCTCCCTCTCCCAGTATGAGCTCTGCTTTACAGGGGATTGTATAGTAGGAAAAATTCAGGTAGTCACACTGCTTGTAAAAAAAATGTATTCCTGAATACAGAATTTCTTTAAGTTAGTTTTGTTTATATCTGTCTGTAGTTCAGCTTTAACTACATAGCATTTAAAAAAAATGTATCAAGTGCTCTATTGAATAAAATGTTTTGTTTTTTTACATAAGCTAATACACAAATGCAACATAGATGTAAACAAATCCTTTTGCAACATAATACTTTTTTAGTGCACCTTAGAAATTCAAAGGTGGTATGTTGCTGTAAAACACACAGCTCTGCCTCTCCTTTTCCCCAGGTTTTGTAGACTCTCCTAAATGTCTAAAAATATTGGCAAAACACTTTTAAAGTTTTAGTAACACATGAGAACACCCAACTCCAGAGCATGCGTTGCTCCTTCCAATAATATGCATTTATCACCAATGTCCTTTAAGGTTCAATGAACCATGAAATAGTCTTTGTGAAAAGTACCACTAACAGCACTGAAACAAACATTCATTTTAGCTTTTAGAAATGACAACTTTTGAATAAATGAGGTTCATTTATTATATTCCAATGTGGTTAGCATGGGTAATGCTTTCTATTAGGATAAACACATGCACAGACAGCAAAACTAAGAGGAGACTTAAAATCAGAAACGTGCACATTTAAACTCTAGAGAAACTCCTAAATACCTAATTTAAAAATATATGAAAGGACAGTTTTATCTTGCAATTCAGACACCCGTTTTAGAATTTCATAGGCAATTGTTAAACATCTTTGGATTTGCATTTAATTTAATGCATTTAATTTGCATTTGATTTAATTCAGAGTGCTGAATTTTGCACTATGTGACATTACCTGCTTTATAAAAGGTGCATATTATTTTGTCATTGTGTCCAATCTACTTCCTGCAACTCCATGTTGGTTGATTTTGAAGAGGGGGCTTCCTGAATAACAGAGAAACGAAAGAAGTGGGAGGGTATAGATATATTTTACCACTTGAGGAATTTAAGTCCTAAATAATAGAGCAACACAGCATCCAGGGTGCTTTGCAAAGTAATTAGCAATGCATGCATCATAGCAATGGTGGGTAGTTAATAGCTTCCCCATATCTTAACATTCTTGTCCCCCCAAGGAGCGAGAATCACAATGATTTGCAGTCAAAAGCATGATTCTGCCTCCACAGAATAACTTGGCCAAAAGTTAATCTTTTAATTTAAATGTGTATGACTGAAACACTTGGGCATCGGATAGCTTAGGCCGGACCAGCATCCATGTAAAATGCAGCAATAGGTGTCCCCTACACAGAACCCCCCTCACAGGTCATGCACAAGCCTAAGTATTGCTTAGTTTGTGGGGGGTGGGGTTTGATGGGTTGAGTGACATTCCTGCATTCTTATATTACACAAGCAAACAGACTTCTTCTCTTATTTCTCCTGATTTTATTTGATTACTTTATTTGATTTTCTTACCTCTGGCAAGATCACTGGCACTATTAAACTCAATGCACAAATGCAACAGATATGTAAACGAATCATATACTGTACATCCAACAATTTATGTTAGATACAGAGTAAAGGTAGTATATGGTATTGTGACTATATTGTAATCCTGCTGAAGAATTGTATATAATTCTTAAAATCTCTTCAGTTCAGCAATATTGCAGTGCAGTGCACATTTGCCAAATTCTGGACTAAGAGAGCAACAAATGTACCCTACAATACCTGGTCATCCTGCACCTCACCAATACAGCAGGAAAGTCTTAGGGGTCTATTCACTAAGCTGCCGAGGGCAGCTGAGTGAATGACCGATCTGAAATGAAGTGAGCCGAACACTGTTCGGCTATTCACTTCAGGCTGGTACGGCTGATTTCAGCCATACAGCGGCTGAAATCAGCCGTACATCGGCTTGGTTCGCGTGGCTTCGGGTCGGCCAAACATGCTCAGCATGTTCGGCTGACCCGAAGTGCAGAAGGAGTTTGACTCAGCCGATTCAACATCTGGATCGGCTGAGCCGAACCTCCAGCAGGCTACTCACTGCTGTTCGGGCTATTCTTAAAGATGCCGAACAGCAGTGAGTGAATAGCCGAATGCCACTGAGCGGCATTCGGGTTGGCTGTTCTGCTCGGTCCCTCTTATCAGCATGATTCTTATTTGCAAACGAGCACAGCAGCTGCTTCTCCCTCTCCCAGTATGAGCTCTGCTTTACAGGGGATTGTATACTAAGAAAAAAGGATCAAGCAATGGAAGGTGCGGGACTGTGCTGGATATGTGAATGTGGAAAGGGCTTCAGTTTGTTAGTGGTGGTCTAGTAGAAAAGGTTGTAAAACAGGTAAGCATTATCTGTGTGTGTGTTTTTGTTGTGTGGTACAAATATTTGGGTGTGATCAAAGTACATCTAGAGTACCCAAGGATCCGGTGGATTGAGCTTGTAGGTACCATTTGGAATGTTTGAATATAAACATAATATCTTAATTTGGTTTAGCGTACATTCAGATGTCAGGAAGTTTGACCAAGTATGAAAGAACTTTTCAGTACGATCTAAGTTATGCTTAGTATCCAGTTTATGAATCAACATAAGCTGATGTAATGTGCCCTTTATCTCCATCAGTGTAGGAGTTTGAGTAGAGAGCCAGTGTATGAGTATGAGAAAAACAATATTGTGCCGAGCTAATAATCATACATATCTAATAAATTGAAACATATATAAGTGAGTCACATATATGAGCCTTCAAACAAATGAGGCATAGAAAATATCTACACAAAGACAAAAAAGCAATATAGACAATAAAAAGTCTCAAGGAAAAAACAAAAGCAAACAAAGGTGATTGTGCAAAAAAAAAAAAATCCTTCAGATGATTTGCAGCCATTCTGCATATAACTCTCAGGCAAGGATAATCACACAATGCAGGCAGACCTTCACCTCCACCCAGTGAGTGATGACAACAAGTGAGTGCTCACCTGGGGAGGTAGACCTACAGAGCTAGGTCAAATGCGCTTTTTCCCTTCTTAATGGGGGAGGGAAGCCCATGAACAGAAAAGGCGATAAGGTCTCCTATGGCATTAGATATGAAACAAGAGATATGAGATTCATATTGCTGTATCCAGTGGTCACATGTCTGCTTGGCCAACAACCAGGAGGATCGATTATCAATGGTCGGGTCTAATTTAAAGGTAGTGTAGGCCTGTCTAACGGTCCTACAGGCAGATCTATAACTTTGCATGGTAATTTTTTTGCGAGAAGATGAGTAAGCCAGGATCCTACCCCTCAATACAGCTTTAGCCGCTTCCCAATAAAGAAACGGGTCATCCTTGTGGGCAGAGTTACATGTCTCGTACTCCATCTACCAGTTTTAAATTTTCCTGAAAGGTGTCGCCAGTTAACAAATATGCAGGGAACCTCCACGTAGGGGGTTTAGAAGGAATATCTAGACCAGAAATGCCTAAGGATACAGGTGAATGGTCCGAGATGACCATGTCTTCTATTTGTACGTGTGTGATTTTTGTAAGGAGATTTGGAGGTACAAGAATAACAACTATGCGAGACATGACACCATGAGGATGCGAGAAGTGGGTGAAGTCTCGTTCCAGGGGATGTGAATGTCTCCATGCAACTTCCAGTCCACTGCATTGAATAAAATGCGCAAAGTGATCATCTCTGGTCTTCGCATGAGAGACTGATCGATGTGGGGTCCCTGAGCGGTCTTCTAGGGCAGATGGTGTTGCATTAAAATCTCCCCTGACAATTGTATAATGTGCAGTTGTTGGCTGTTTCAAACGTGCTAGCAGTGACACAAAGAACTGATTATTATCTGTATTAGGTCAGTAAATATTCCACACATCTATGATGGTGGACCCCAGCTGTATCGTAGTGCATGACCATCTTCCTTCTGTTGTATCCGCCGTGTGTTGAAGTATTGAGCAGGCTAGAGATTTTTTGATCAGAATGAGGGTGCCTGCTGACCTGCCTGTTGCTGACGCGCCCAGGACTGTCCCCACCCAATGGCGCTGCATACATTGGAAGTCTGTAGTGGTAAGGTGAGTCTCCTGCAAGAGGGCTATATCAGCATTCAATTTTTTCAGGTGTCTCAAAATCTGGTTGCGCTTATGTGGGGATCTGAGCCCTTTCACATTCCAGGTAACCAGCTTCAGGGGGGGGGGGGTCCCATTTAACTGGAATGAAAGTTAGATTGCACATGTTATCTTGTGAGAAAGAGTAGGCATATGTCGCCTACCCTGAGGTGCGACATCGCCAGTTTTGCACAGTCTCGACCCAAGTGGGTTGGTTGATTGAGTAAGGTTCGATCCTGATCCGCTGTGGATATGCGAGAGTGGCCCGTGGACAAACTCCCTGTGACAGGTGTTTAAAGATGAAAAAAAATAGTAATAATAAACCAAAAAGATGCAAACAAAAATAGAACAATGAGCATGTGGGTAACGTGACACGCAGGGTTGCTGGATAGGCGAGAGCAAATTTAATGCGCCTGTCTACCAGGATACGGCATGTATCTGCAAATGCCTTCCTCTACTTAGATACCTGAGCCGAATAATCAGCAAACATAAGGAGTTTGTGACCTCCCGCCATTAGGTTGAGTTGGGATCTGAATTTATGTAGCAATTCATTTCTATCCGCAAAGTCTAAATATCGAACGATCACCGGCCTGGTTTGGTGGTCCATTTTGGGTGGGCCAATCCTATGTGCTCTTTCCACTCTGCATGGCGAATTGAGGCCCAGCGCCTTAGGGATAACGTGAGAGCAGACATGTGACAGTTCTGCTGGTGGCACGGTTTCAGGTAGGCCAATAATTCCTAAGTTATTTCGGCGTATGCGATTCTCCATGTCATCCACCTTATCTAGCAGGTAGTGTACTTGTTTGGTAGAATCTCCCTGTGCAACCGCGGTTTCATTAATCTGGTCTTCCAGCTTACTGATCCTATTTTCAGCTGTTTGGATGCGGCTTTCATGGGCCTCTAGGGTGAGTGTGAGGCGGCTCATATGACGTTGCATAGATTCCGCTATAATTGCCGCCAGATCCGATTTTAAGTGAGATGCCACTGCAGCTGCCAAATGCTGGTAATCTATGTTTGCATCTGGTGGATGTAAGGGGGGGTCCGGTGGTGACTCACCCATACGTTCTGTCAGATTGCTGTGTTCGAGCGCTTCCCGATCCGCCATCTTGGACGCCACTAGTGGCTGAGGAGATTCCGGTATCAATGGTCGTCTAACTGTTTGCGAGCGGGACAGATACTTTTCCATCAGCCGCGGCAAGTCTCCGTGATCTGGTTCCTCCTTGGCAGACTAGAATTCGTTGATGTATCCTGTGTTCTGATGTGTTCGTGCCGGAGCTGAGCCATTCACCGCTACTCCATAGGGCGCCGGAACGGGAAGTCTCTTGGGACGTGTTAAATGTTGGGTTGAACTACTGCTATGGGTCTTTCACTATCACTTTGTTCTGCTAGGTGTTACATGCATATTTCCAAGGGATACTTGATATATATCTCTGACTTTATGTTTCTGCACATGTAGATGGAGTATTGTGACCATGATTGGTCTTATGATATGGCATACAACTGTCCACATTGGGGAAAAAGGAATTCCTCAACTTCCAGTTTGTTAACTGGTTTTATTTGCTTTATATGTCTATTGCGAGGGAAGTCACACTCAAAGATGTTCAGGTTCCAGGGGGTTCTCAGGACCCCAGATGGGACACATGCCATCTTCCCCACCCCTTCTAATATTTTCAGTCTTATTCACATTGCTATATATTGTAACCCAATCTAATGAACATAGTTACTTGGAATGTCAAAGGGTTATGCTCTCATTAAAAAAGGACAAGACACTTATATAAGACACTTGAAGAATTTATAAGGTTGTAAGACACTTGAAGAAATTGTGAACTGATATAGCTCTTCTACAAGAGACTCAGCTTAGTGCTGCTGACTTCAAATTCATACATCGGCCCTGAGAGGCTGTCCCAGCCTGTGACAGTAAAACAAGGGTTCTCTTAATATTATTAGTACACAAGAACTTCAAGGGCCCCATTGTGGCACAAGACCATGATCACACACATGGGCATAGGGCTGGTCTAACAATTGAAACAACCTCAATGCCCTTTACGATCTTTAAATATTTGCATATTATGGTCCTAATATGTCTGACCCAAGATTATACCCAGATCTAACAAATTACCTACTGTGCCATCAACACAGCTCACATCTAATTGTAGGAGGTGATTTTAATGCGGTTTGGCTCCTTATGTGGACAGAAGACACCATACTAAACCCTTTCACAAATTACTGCATACTAATTACCTCATGGATACACTGAGACATTTTGTATTCCCTTAAAATGCATTTATCTCATGTTTCTACTGTTCTCAAAAGTTTGATGAGGTTAGATACGATTTATTTTTAATAGGTCATTTTGGTTTTATAAAAATCAGGTGCTATCTTTCTGTTGGTGATCTCTGATCATATCCCAGTCTACTAGACTTTCATTCACTAATTCTCTACTTCTTTGACAGCAGTATGAAGGTTTTCTTATCATTTAAACGTTGATTAAACCTTTGTAGCCAAACTTCAGAACTGGTTTTTGGAATACAGCTATCATAATTCCCTTCATGAGGAAAAGCCCATACTTTTCTGAGAGGTGGTGAAAACAATACTAAGAAATAAAATTTTAGTCAATTCTCCACTTTAAAAAGGAAAATCTCAGCTGCATATATGGTGATAAAGCTTGAATGGCATATAATACCCATATGAAAACCATGACAGACCAGAATCATTCATCCTGGACAACTACTAAACATATGTGTGATATGGGGCTAGAAACCTAATAGACATATTTGAGCTATTTACAATAACTGCACCGCACTTACAATTACCAACAGTGATTAAACAATATCAAATATCAACAAATGTATATTAATTGAAAAAGTTCCTAAATCCCTCTATAAAAATTGCACATAACAGTGAATGAAACTCCACCTATAATTGGTATCTAAATCCCCCAGTATGAATTGTTGTAAATAAAACCCGCAGATGCAATATTAGTGACCGATCCTCCACATGTAATGTGTAAAACAATCTCTATCCACCTATAATATATATCTCCCCCAATGCATTTTAAAATATAACAACAAATATAATATCAGTGAGTGATCTTCCACGTATAATGTGTATAAAAGTGTCTGTCCAAATATACAAATCAGTGCATATAATGCTACTTAATAATCATCATACAACCATCTTATATTTATCTCCACATCAATGTGTTGAAAAGGTTGTGAATAATCCACATGTTTTTTCACACCAGTGCGCCTGGTGTGGTCCAAAGAACCAGACCTGACCACGCATTTCTGCTCAGATGCATGCATTTGCATGTGCGCTCGCAGGCATGCATCTGGGTACATGTGCCACAAGTTCTGCCACTAGATGGGCTATTTAGGCTCAGATGGAATAATTTAACATTCTTGTAAGAATTCCCTACATGTGCCAACTTCAACCCAACTTCTATGGCCATGCTTCTCTATCTATTTGGCAGGTTATTTTTGACCTCACAAAATTACTAAACATACATGTCACTTATCTCCGTTCACTGTCCTTTTCCAAGTTAGCTATGACAGCAATATAGACATCCCGGCACACCAAAATCTAAATTTGAACACCTGTGCCTCTGACAGCTGAGACATGTAACCGACATGTAACCTTAAAAAAGAGATCCATTAACCTCTGGGAATGACTCGGAAACCTTCTCATATATTTATACAAACTCATGACTGGACAGGCTGGACACAATATAATCAAGAAATTGGTGGATGAACCCCTACTCCTCCTCCAAACCATGCACCAGAATCAACTAACCAGACTTATGGTTGCTTTCAAATGCACCATCTTAAAGGCACCTTGGGGGCTTTGGAATGTGTGTAGGGTGAATAAAACATCTTTGGAATCTCTTCCTTTCTACCTGCAACATGTAATCCCCCTAACCACATTTCCCAGACCTCCCTATAATGATAGTTGATGGCTGATACTTGAAATATATTCTTCCAAGATACTCTCTCAAATATAACTGGCCCACACACTACATTTATTTAGTTATTTTTAAATTATTATTATTATACAGGATTTATATAGCGCCAACAGTTTGTGCAGCACTTTACAATATAAGGAAGACATTACAATACAATTCAAGACAAGATGGTAAGGAGGGTCCTGCCCGTGAGGGCTTACAATATAAAAGGAAGGGGGAAGTGATACATATAGGTTAACTTTGAAAATAGCAATGGAACTCAATAAGTTTCGAAAATTATTGAAATGCATATTATCTCCAACTTGCTGATATTTCATTTTTATTTTGTTTTTATTCAGGTTTTAGCATAGATACAGTAATATAGTTCAGAATAATCTAATTAAATTAAGCAATAATATAATCCAAAGGAAAGGGGAAGGAAGGAGGGAAAATAAAGGGGTGGATATAAATACAAAAAAGAATCATGTCTTATACTCATACTCATACTCACGGGAAGTAAAGTACATCAGGAAGCAAAGCATCACCATTAGTACTCTCAAGTGATTGCCAAGGCGACCACACCTTGTCAAATCCAGAAATAGTATTATGCAACCGGGCTGTTAAGTATTCTAAATTATGAATATCGTGGATCCTTCGCAATAATTCTTCATGAGATGGAAGGGTAGATTGTCGCCATTTTAGAGCTATAAGGCATCTTGCTACAGTAAGGACGTGATTAACGAATTTGGTGGTAATTTTCAAAAAGTGTGGAATAGGAAGGCCTAGAAGCAAATATACAGGGTCATCTATGATAGTTTCATCGATTAATTTTTGGAGCATAATCATTGTAGACTTCCAGAAGGGACGTATCTTGGGACACTCCCAAAATATATGTAGTAAACTACCCTTTAGAGTCATACAACGCCAACAAGCTGATGAAAGCAACGGGTTTATATGATGTAGTAAATCTGGGGTACGGTACCAATGATAGATAATTTTTTACTGATTTTCCTGGTATAAGGTACAAATGGAGGTCTTACTGGCGTTAATCCAGATCTCCTCCCATTCATCCATATCCAATGTCCGGCCCAAAGCCCTCTCCCACCTACACATATAGTTATACTTTGGGAATGGAACAACACAGATAAAATTAAGTAGTTTATAGATGTCTGTTATCAAGTGTTTACGAGTGGGACCCTCTAGGCACAGTTTTTCAAATGATGTTACTGGTGAAAACGTAAGTGAAGAGGAAACTGTGTATGTGAAGTGTTTGATCTGAAGAAATGTAAAAAGAGATCTGGATGGTAAGTTAAACTGAGTTTGTAAGATCGGGAATGACAATAGGGTCCTGTCCACTTTGTAAATTATGTCTCTAAAGTGTAGAAAGGATTGATCTGACCAAGGGCGAGCAGTATTCCGGTTAAGTGTAGCCGGAAGGAGGGGCGTATGTATAAATTATCTCATTGGTGTAGTAATTGAAGTAAGATTAAAATTAAAGCCTAGGGGCTGGCGCTCGAGCTGAATGGTCGCATGTCAGTGAAGCTCTGAGCAACAGCCGTCTTCAAGGCACACAGAAATAGCGATTGTGGCTGGACCTTTCGAGACTTTCTCCCTTACCCTCTCTCCTGAACACCCGGAGATGAGTAAGAAGCGGCGGGGTGTCCGCCCGAAGAAGCTGACGGATTTTTTCTTCGGCCCTGACAAACGGCGGGCACTATTTCTGCCCATCTACTGGACGGATTTAAAGAAGACCAGAAAGCCAAATGACGTAATTGAACTGCTAAGTAATTTTTAAGTATGCCCGGAAATGCCAGCCCACCTTGTGATCTGGAAGCTGTTAACACTGTCTTAGCGACCCTTTGAGCAGCATTGTCCCATGTGAATTGGAGCAACAGACATTGTATTATTTTAAGATCCTGTATAGGGATTTTAATAGGTAGTGTCCCAAAGTGGTAGAGCAATTTTGGCAAAATCATCATTTTGATTGATGTAATTTTGCCAATCCAGGATAAACGATGTGATCTCCATTTCTGGAAGGTATCTCCAATTTCCCGGTACAAGGGAGCATAATTGGTCTTATATAAGGAGATCACCCGGGTGGTAAGGTAAATACCCAGGTATTTTATTTTGTCTAATTTCCAGTTGTAATGAAAGGAAGACTGAAGGGATGACAGTACTTGCTGATATTTCATATAACTCTGGTATCTGTAAACCAAATGTCAAATATTGTACAGTATGCATACCTTTTGTACATCATATCCATATCTTTACTTTATACTGCAATGTACTGTTACTTCTATATTTCCCAAATAAAAAATCGTATGAAACAAAATACATTAAATTATTATTGACACACAAAAATACAACATGTTTTAATCAAGTTCATAACATAATATCTGTAAATTTAAAATTGTGTGTTTTGTAACATAAGTAGGTTGAAGGTACATGAAATAAACAACTTTTGTAAAAAAGCTTTTGAAATTATTTTTGAATCCATTATGTACTGTATGCGGGGATATCACAAATGTCTGATTACTTTTTTTCACAGTGTAGAGAGCATAGTTTGAAGTTAGTACATCATTGGCTACCTAGAAGATGATACATCCATGATTCGAACACAATGCATTAAATGATTATATACATACATACATACATACATTACATACATACATACATATACTGTACCTGGAGTTCAGTGTTAAAGAGCATCTGACATCCATAGTCTGATATGACCCACGTCTGATGTAACAACAGTACCTTTTAGTTTCTGACTATTACTTTGTTACTGCCTGTATTGATACAAAACATTTCCACAGTTACAGTTCTTACCATAGAAGCTTTAGCCAACTTCTTTTAAATGGCTTTCATCAAGAATACGACAACTAATCTAAAGTTTGAAAGCTGGAAAAGTTATCGTTTGCACCATTTCTTAGATTGCCGGTCTAATTTCAGGTATGAATCATATTTCTTTTTCACAGAGATCCATAATTATATTTTATGAGGCTGGTAAACTTTTCTCCAGTGAATACAATCAGATTATAAAACACAGCATTTTAATTGATTTGTTTCCATATGCTTCTTAGGATAACACACTATTCAGAGAACATATAATAACTAGCACTAAGAGTATGTATTATATTTTCAATATGAAAAGCAGCACCTAAGTAGGTTACACTTACATCTCTTTATGTGTGCAATTGGTAAGATGTTCTGGATGACATAATTACTCAAGATGTAATTCTAAAATCCTTGTATGCATTTTGTTTCATTAAGGTCTAATCTGCTTAAAGAAGATGTGAATCTTCCAGATACAACATCGCTTGCCAAGAAGGTAATATGAATTCCATTCCAGTCATTAGGGCATCTGGCTTTTGCATTACACATGTAATGCCTATGCAGCAAGTAGTTTTTCCTGCCGCATAAATCCCATTTCTTTTGAAAAATATAGAAAATCTTACAATGTCTGGGATCTAAGAACGCATTAATAGAAGAAAAAGAACAATGTTTTTTTCTTCAAGAATTCCATATTTGAGTGCTGCATGTACAATATATGTGCTGGTATGCCATTTAATATTTTAGCGTTTAAGGAAAAAAAGGCAGAGGACATAAAGCGTAACTAAAACTAATTGTAAACCCTAAATGAACAATTGAGTTTGCTACAGGATTGTGAATTATAAACAATTAACATTTAAATAAAATACTTGTTTGAACTTTTTTCATTCGTTGATCTCCTGAGCCTGATCTCTTGCAGGTTCTTTGCAGACATTTTCTGTCTACATGCACTTGAGTCAGCGATGGCTGCATGGCAATTCTCAAGGTGGGTTTCCAAATGGTAACAAAAATTGACCATTTAAAGTATGTGTAATATGTGCTCAAAAGGCTTGCTTGTAGTTGTAACGAGCCCCTGCTCGCTCGGTTCCACTCTCCCGGCACTCCTCTGCTACTAATGGATCAGATGTCAGACCGCAACGTCTGATCCTTCGATCGTCAGATAATCCGGGATTCGAACTACAGCTATGTGCCGTTCGAATCCAGCTCAGAACAAACACCAGGCAGGCTGTATGTAAGTTCCAACAGGGATCTGTTTTATTGGATGCACACACACACTTTTATACACAACAGTTTGAACAACCCGCCCAAACCAACACCTTCCTATTGGTCATGCAAATGAAGGCTTGAAGCAGAGTCAGCAGGGATTGGTCCGATAACTTGAAGGGGGGGGCTGATATGTGTGGCCATGCAAAGGAGGACTTGAAACAGGGTCAGCAGGGATTGGTCCGATAACTTGAAGGGGAGGGCTGATATGGGTAATGCCACAGAGAAGTCAAAGGAGATAATTACATAAACACAGAACAATGCCTTCCTTCCAGACCCCGGAGCCATTGGAGGGGATTATCCTTAAGACAAACTGTGAACTGTGAAACAAACACAGAGTGATTCAACCCTAAGACAGGGCGGAGGACCCAACACTGTGTAATATAGTCAAGGAGACATGGTTCAGTATTCCAAGGACCATGACAGTAGTCTTCTTTGGAAGCATATGACAGGGTGAACACAAGAGCACACCTGGGAGACAGAGAGAAAACCTTGTCACTTTATAACAGGAAGTAACAGAAGAAGGACAATCATGGCAGGATCACCAGGCATAGAAATCTAAGATGAAGCCTTATTAAAGGACAAAACATGTCAGGGGAGTTGAATTTGGTGGGAGTTGGAGCGGTGCTATGTTCTGCATTGGATTATTGTGTTTATATACACTTTAAAAAAACAAGTAAAGGATTTAATTAATCACAAGCCTAAACTGAATTAGCATGGGCCAGAGGTCATTGAAGCCTAAATACCCAGGCCAAACGTATCAGTGTCAACATGTGTCAGTTAACTTACTTACTGTATGACTAATATTTATATCAAGACTTTGTATTATATTTTGGCATAATGTCATAATAAAAACCTTACTGCTAACAGATTTGCAAAAAAATAAATAATAATAATAATATAATTGCATCTGACAATCCCACCAATTAACAGATGGCACTAGGTGTACGTTTAATAAACCGTGATAAAACTAGCTTTATCACGAGTTAACTTTACTCAGCAGATCACTTTGCTTTTCTCGGCTGCACAGAGGCTCTTTAATAACCTGCTAAAAGAAAACTTATCACACGAAACAGCTGTGAAAGGCAGTGATAAGTCATCACAGTGATCAGTAGTGAAAGTAATACGGGGAGTGTATTCTGAGCTGCACAATGACATCCTTTGTGATAATCTACAATTCTCCTGACAGGATCATAGTTTACTCTGCTAAATCACCCGTTAACAATATTACAAAGCACCTCTATAGCAAAGTGCAACAGTTATTTCTCAGGTAAAAATTATGAAAAATGCTAAAAAGCATAATTTACATGTTCCAATTTGTTCAGCATGTACCAGTACAAAATCATGAATCGAACTACCAAACACACCGAAAAGGTTCTCCGCACTCCATTTACTAATGAAATAAAATCCCAATGTAATGCATGTACCCATGTAGATATTCGCCAAATGTGATGAAACACCCCCTTCATCTTTGCCTCATACTCACCTCCTACTCATATAACCCCTTTGGTGTCCGTAGCAATCTGGCCCTTTTTGCCCTGTTATTGTTCCACATAATTCCCATCTTTCTCCTTCCTCACACCCACACAAATTCTCATTTGTTTTTTATAGATTAAATATGTCCCCTATTCAAAAGAGTTAAAATCAATGGGGGGAATTTGTCAAAACAGGACAGACAAAATATGTTGCCCATAGTAACCATTCAGCTTCTCTCTTCAGTTTATTCTGTTCCTATTCTAAAATGAAAGAGAGAAGCTGATTGTTTGCCATGCACAGCTGCTCCAGATTTTGTATTTTCAAGTTTGCATCAATTCTCCTCAATGGGAGTGAGGAACAATCTTCAACTGCGCTATGTTTGGCTCCTAATTGTTTTTTCAGCACAGAAGCCTAAAGGTGCCCATACACTGCTCGATTCTCGTACGAATCGGGCGAAATCCCACGATCGTACGAGAATCGAGCAGTGTGAACGAAGACGTGCGACCGTTTCTACTGTACGGTCGCACGTCTTTTGTCGAACCAACATGCTCGAAAACCCGCGAGAATCGTACGATTGTCGGCGGGTTTCTAGCCTGCTCATCCGATAGCTGCGGAACGGGCCTCTGTGCGCACGCGCACACTGCCCGTTCTGCATTGCGGTCAACGATGATCGCAAGTACGATCTGCCCATCCAAGGTGGGCAGATCGTACGGGCTTTCAATAAGCATACGACCATCGCAAGACAAAAGTCTTGCGATGGTCGTAAGGTGTATGGGCACCTTTACATTACATGTCCTTCTCATTGAGGAAGCCCACATCATTTCTTACAATTATGGGAACTTTGTAACGTGTTTCCTTCTTCAAAAAGGTTTTACATTGTTCCACCATTGAAACACATCATGAAAAAGTAAACTTTTAAATAGAGGACACTAAGGGCTAGTTCACACCACGTGCAAATCAGGAGCAGAGTAGGTACAGCCCGGATCAAAACTGCATCCCATGTATTCCAGTGGTATTTTTGGCTCTAGTTCACACCGCAGCGTTCAGTTACAGAGCATGTAAAAAAACAGCAGCAAGCCCTATTTTTCCTGCCCCGGGACGCTCTGGAACACGTGCAAACGCATTCAAACGCACTGAAAGGACATTTTAAAGTTAAAAAAAATTTGTGGAAAAAACGGCCCCTAAGGGCTTGTTCACACCAAATGCAGACCAGATCTGCATGAGTTTCTGCACATGCAGTGCAGTGTGTTTTGCCGCATTTTGGCCGTGTTCCGGGCCGTTTTTTCTTTAGTTTAAAATGGGCTTTCAGTGCGTTCCAGTGTTTTTGCAGGTGTTTTTGATGTGTTTTCATGCGTTACAGATCGTTACAGAGCAGGAAAAATAGGTCTTTCTGCAGTTTTTTAACATGCTCTGGAACTTAACGCTGCAGTGTGAACTAGAGCCCAAAATACCATTGCAATACATTGAACGCATGAGCTCGCGGTATACTGAGCTCTGGGTGATGGGAGGACGCTAGTTTGTGTCCTCCCATTACCCTTAGGAGAACTATGGGGAAAAGCCCTAACCCCATAGTTCTCCTTTAATGATACATTACTGAATTTGTGTGTATATCAAGAGCCCCCGCTAATGGAGCACCTTTCCATTCCCAGGACCCATAGCATATTACACCTCTGATATGTATCTTTGGTCCCCTTGCTGTAGTGGTTGCACCACTAATCTCTGTTTTCATTCAGCAAAACAAAAATAAACTGAAGAGCAGACTAAGGGGTCTATTCACAAAGCTGCCGAGGGCAGCCGAGTGAATGACCGATCAGAAGTGAAACTAAGGTAAAAGACACATGTAATTAAAATCAATGAACTGAATTATGTGGTCTCTAAATATGTATATGGCTGGCAGTTATTTGATGTTAACAAGTACACTGTAAGAATGATTTGATCTTAGGTGTAAAAGTTACCTGTAAAAAAAAAGAGTTATAGCCACCTTACCCTCATATTTTGCATCACCGCATCTGGCATCACCAACCTTCCCGGAAGATTTCTGGGGAATTCAAAGCAGGCAAAATCTCATAAAAAGACTCTTGGGAAATGGCCAGGATCTAGCTGGAAAGAGTGTGACGTCCTCCTCACCTAGGTGTCATAAACAAGATCACAGGTGCAAGGTAAGTAAATATCTAACTTTTTTCTTTACAGGTAACATTTACACCAACTAACAGCCCACTATCAGCTGACTGGGCACAGCCACACTGAAGTCGGGAAGGATCCCAACGATATTGTTGGGAATCCACCCAACTGCCTAACTGACAGCTGGTTCTGCTTCTCTCCGCATGGCTGTCCGTAGCCCTAGCCAGCACTCGAGGAACAGAGAGGGGAAGAGGGATCCTTGTGGAGAGCAGAGACCAAGAGATAACGTGCATGGCCAGCCCTTGATCTTCTGGCGTTGGATAGCTGCAGTGTCTCATGCCAGTTATAAGTATTGGGAAGAGTATTTTGTACTTTTCACATACTTTATCTTTAACTAGGTTTACAAAGGCATTTGGTGCACACAAAGTGGATTTATGTCCTTTTGTGGCAATTGAGGGATATATTTAAATAAAGGTTTTGTATCTGGAGTTCAGATTTAATTGTAGGATTAATTATTGTACACATATGGGCAGTCTAAGTAGGGATTATATTTTGCAGTATTGTCATTCTCCTTTGAACAGAATTTACACCTTCTTCAGGATGTATAAAAACAATGACAACATTTTCTCCTCCATTAGGTATGAATAACATCAGTTTATATAGATTGAGAAGCCTGGCGTTGGCTTATGTTTGTCTGTGGAAGGCTAGCCCACTCTCCACTTGTAATACTCTACCCCCTTCGTATGGAGTTCAATTAAGGATTCAAAGGCACAGCCTACTCTGATAAGGAAGTGGTTCAGGCTGGGGACACTGCTATAACCCTCTTAGGTGTGGTGAGGGGGCGCAGCTCCCACAATCATCATATACCACTGAAACAATAAAAGGAATTACCAGTGTATTTCCGCATACAAGGTAATCAATATAGTACACACAAGTAAGGGTTAATTATAGCACAGCACAACTATGAAGATGAACCCCTGTATTCAATTGCCTGGGGATGTGTGCACATATATACAGTGTGAGTCCTGTTATAAGCAGATTGCATATGAGGTTGTAATATCTGGTTGGACCAGCAGATGGCGATACTGTAAAGCTGCACAATGATCACAGTGCCTGTATTCCTGATACTTGCGGTTTGAGATGTCTCTGAGCAGTGCAGTCTTGCCAGAACTTGAGAGAGGTAAGCAGTGGGGATCAGATTCCTTCACTCCTGTGAAGGTTCACGATAGTAACCGGCAGTTGAGGCAGTTCAGTTAGCGGGTAGGAGAGCAATTGCTCAACGTACAGTCTCCATTGACTGAACGTCAAGCAATTTAATCTCCCTCGCTTTTAACGAGGGAGCCGGCGACCGTGGGCGGAACTACACTCGGCGGCCCAGGGAGCGTGACGTCTGAGCTGGAGGAGGGCCCGGGATCTGCGGCCCAGACGCTGCTGCTGAGAACGTCCCTGACACCACTCTGCCTCTATCACACATCAATTTCTACAGCTGGCCAAACACAGAGCACATTTTTGCCAGTTCCTGATTAACCAGCAAAAATTGAGCAATGAGTGGTCCTGTCAACACAGATGCAGGCCCTGTCTGGAAATTCAGCAGCCACTTGAATGAATACAGCTGGTAATGGCAAATGTATTCATCCACACTGTTTTCCTGCAGCCCGCAGATTGGATAAAAAATCTGTTGGTGCATGGCCCGCTTTAGGTCAGACAATCAGAGAGGCTTAAAGGTAATAAGGATGACAATATTTGACTTCTGTTGATACATTTTTTAAATGCTTGCAAACTGTGTTGGCCCTATGTAAACAAATTTGGTCAACAAATAGATTAAAATCACTGTATGCAGACCTTAAAATTCACTGTTCTGATCGTGCACAGTTACTGATAGATAATTACCTTTCTCGTGGTCTATTTATTATATCTGATCTACAAAAAAATGAAATATTAAAATGGTTTATTTCCTGATTAATGTGTGTGTACATTTGTTTCTCTTCTGTTCAAAGCTTGTCTGGATATTGAAAGTTCTCCATAATGGTCAGAGTGGTTTAATTTGTTTTTCATTTGTATTCATTTTGCCAGTCTAGTGACCCAAATGTAATCAAAAACCTCTAGGGCACTAAAGGAACATTAAAAAACTTCAAATGCCAAGAAGCAAGAAGCTGAAAAAGTTAGTCATGTGTGAAACTATATAACTCAAATCATTTCTGTACAAATGTCCTTCATTCAGGGTTATGCGGGAATCTAAAGGTCAGACTCAGACATGGACACATTTTACTTACATAGAAGAATGAAGATGATATTGTTTGGATTAACCCCTTCAGTGTTACATATTGACATGTTCGGGCTTGTTATTAGACACAGGAGACTATAAAAAATATAAAGACCTCTGAGCTCCAGCGCAAAGGCTGAACTCGAAACCTTTCACTGTTCATTGCAGTAGGCCAGTCCCAGAGACACTTAGGGGTCTACTCACTAAGCTGCCGAAGGATCTAGCAGTAGCTTCAGCTGATTCTTCGGCTAGCTTCGGCCCCAGGACCCCTTCGGTTCAGTAGAACCGAAGGGCTGCTGTACGGGCTATTCACTAAAGCCCGTACAGCTCCCTAAGTCAGCAGAGCGGCTCAATCTAGCTGAAGCATATGCCTTCGGCTCGACTAAGCTGCTCGGCCGACTTCGGGAGCTGTATGGGTGAAAGCCGAAGCTGGCCGAACCGCCGGCCATTGGCCGGCCGACAGCCTGCTACTGACTGCTGGGCGGAGCCAGCTGTCATCTCACGGCTGGCTCTGGCCACTTGCACAGACAGATCAGCGTCCAGCGTCCCTGGTTACCAGGTAACCAGGGACTCTGATCTCCAGACAGCCCAACTCTCCTGTACACTCCCGGAGTCCCCCGCTATTAGATAGCGGCTCCCGGCCACCTGGGAGAGAAACACTTTCTCCCAGAAAGGTTGAGGCCCCGTTCACATTGCGCTATTCGCAAATCACGCGTATGTCGCGCGATTTGCATTTTGCGCGATATCGCACGATTTGTCGCGCGATATCGCGCAAATGCTTGCATTGAGCAACAGCAGGACCGCGACAGCAGGACCCTTTGCCCCATTGAAATGCATTGAAGAGCGATATCGCGCGGTAAATAGCCGCGATATAGCGGGAATTACCGCGCGATAAATCGCTCAATGTGAACGGGGCCTTACTCTGCTCGGTTGGGCAGAGTAAACCTTTGCCTGCTCTGTTGTCTTTTTTTCTTTTCTTCTGACATCAGAGCCGTTGGCTGCAGTCAGAATAAAAAATTAATTAAAAAAAAAACACCATAGGAATGCATAGCTACATTCCTATTGGCTATTTCAATTTGCAATAGCCAATAGAAAACTAGCTATTGCAGCCACCCACTGCTGCTGTCAATCAGCAGAGGGGACCTGAAGTGATTTTTTTTATTCTGACAGCAGCAGAACCGTCTGGTCAATAGAAAACAGTTGGGCGGAGCTAGTTGTCACTTCTAGCTCTGCCCAATCGTTTTCTATTTTATGTTTTAGTACTTTTTTAACTGTTTTTCTATTCTGCTCGAAGTTCTCCATCAGGCCCCCTCTAGTGATTGACAGCAGCAGAGGGCGGGTGCAATAGCTAGTTTGCTATTGGCTATTGCAAAGTGAAATAGCCAATAGGAATCTAGCTATGCATTCCTATGGTGATTTTTTTTTCTATTGGCCAGGCAGCGGAACTGCCGGCCAATAGAAAACAGTTGGGCGGAGCTAGCTGTCACTGCTAGCTCCACTCAATCATTTTCTATTTTATTTTTACTACTTTTTTAACTGTTTTTCTATTCTGTTCAGTACCACAGATGCTTGGCGGCATTCTGCTATTCACTCACTGCTGTTCGGCATCTACGCAAATAGGCCGAACAGCAGCGAGTAGCCTGCCGGAGGTTTCAGGTTAGCCGATCCAGATGTTGGATCGGCTGAGTCGAACTCCTTCTGCACTTCGGGATTGCCGAACATGCTGAGCATGTTCGGCCCACCCAAAGCCGCACAAAGCAAGCCGATGTATGGCTGATTTCAGCCGATACACGGCTGGAATCAGCCGTACAAGCCTGAAGTGAATAGCCGAACAACGTTCGGCTCAATTCACTTCGGGTCATTTGTTCACTCGGCTGCCTACAGCAGCTTAGTGAATAGACCCCTTACTCTCCCAAATAAATTCTGTTTTGATGGAACAGTCACAATATTTAGCAACTGAAATGGAAAAGATTTACATTATATGAACTATGCCAGTACATACATTTATTCCATATAAGATCTCATAATTTTGCAAAATGAACCTTAAAAGGACAGTGCAAGCATGCTAATAGTTTATTTTCAGGTAAATAGGTAACGGTTAGGGTTAGGGTTAGTCTGCTAAATAGGCTGCTCATTTTGCAGGGGGATTTTCCCAGAGTTTAGTGAATGTGGTGAAAATCACTTTGCAAAGATTACCCAATCATGTGCAAGAAAATGAAAAAAAAAACAGTATTTTTGCTTTCACATAATTGAATGATGGAAGTCTGCAGAGCTTCACCTTATTCAATGAGCTAAGGGGAAATGCCCTTGCAAAGCGACCAGCCTTTTTGCCTTTAACAAATCAACAAAAGTGTGTTTCAAGGCTAACATAGGAGATCTTAGTTGTTCTGTCACTGCCCACCTACAGCATCATCCTGATGTGGCACCAAAAGAGAAGAGCAAGCAAAAGTTTAACCGTTATGCCAGGAGCTGCCGGACTGTGTGACAGAAGCCAATCCCATTTACCCCCTCCATGCCTTTACACAAAACATAAATGGAAAAATAGTTTAATGACCACTGACACAACCTTTATAAGTAGCCTGATGGTAGAGTCCAATCTACAGATGACAAATCTGTCAAAGAACTGTGGAGGAATTGTTTAATCATTGCCAAAATTCACGGTCAGTTATGTTGACTGTACATTGTGCAGAGTGGTGCAGGCTATATCCACATTATGTGCTCCTTGTCAGCAGCATGAAATCTGTTTTCACCCAGATTTAGTACCCGACCAGTCATCTACCACACAGAAAACCATCTTCAGTGCCTGTTTTTTTTAACAGAAAGTAAGGTAACAGGACACTGCAGAGGCAACTTTTAAAGAAGCACTAAGTGATTTCAACAGACAAGAATTGAAAAGGAGGACATTCTGCATATGGTAAGCTTACTGGTGGTTGCACTGCTGCAGTGTACACCTCAGTCTAGCTCTCCCCACCTAACATTAATTTTTTAACAGGCAGCAGCTTCAGAGAAAAATAAACACCACAAACTGCATATATGTGCAGGATTTTTTTGAATTGTTACATCAGCAATGGCTCACTGTCTGCTAGATACCACTGATGTGGGAAACAAGATGGTGGTGTTTATTCACAACTATAAAAAGATGATTTTGGGGCAGTGAAAAAAGGAAACATTGAGATATGGCATTATCATCAGACATAAAAATGTGAAAATAAAAGGAATAACTTGGGACAAGGTCTCTTTAATGTACAGGTACAGTTGGGCAAAATACTTAATGTTTACATTTGTTTCCTGCACTAACACTGAGAGCTTCCAACACCAGGATCCAAAAATCTAGCCATATAGACAGGGAACATTGTGTTGGAGTATAAACAAAGTGCATACCCTGTAAAGGACAGCCATACTGCCATAATAAAACTAAGCTTACAAAAAGCCAATGCAAAGAGCACCTGCTGCATGTGTGGACTAATGCAGAAACTGAAACAATGAACAGGGGAAACACATTTTAAGCTCGAAGAAAGGATAAATGTTACAAACCATTTTAAAATTGTAATGAAAAAAAAAAGCAAGGGAGAAAATAAACAGCAAAGACTTTTGGTTTACCAGTTTAATATTGTAAATAAAGCCATAAAGCAGCCCGTTGCCTTATACATATTAATTGCCGGAGAGACTTTTGTTAAATTCAAGTGAGATTATGGAGCAAAGGCTAATGCTCTACCTGTTGCAACAGTTAATTTACTGTGTACTCCTGTGCAAATTGAGAGTACTAACAAAGTGGTACAGTCACTAGTGTTCCTATGTATTTCCTACAAAATATACAATTTGTACATTTACAATGCATAGAATGCTGAAAGGACAGAAATCGTTTTTTCCCATCATAAGCTGTTTTAAAGGTGCCAGGCACAACTAAGGGGGTTACTCACAAAAGGATGAAGAGTTTGGAGAAGGCAGGGGAAGTGAACAATCTAGGACAACATAGCTGAACTGGAAAGTGAGCTGAATTGGAGAATTATTCCAAATCAGCTATTTTGGCCTATATTGTTCACTTCTCACGCCTTCTCCAAACTCTTCACCCTTTTGTGAATAGCCCCGTAAAAGTTACTAATAGCAATTTACCCCACAGTTTTTTCCAGCAAAAAACAATTCTTGTTGACTACTCATTCATTCCAGTTATGTATAACTGTAGGGAAAATTCAACATTTTCAAAATTGTGTGGTGCTGCAGGAAGAAAATAAATAAAATTAATCAGTCTGTTTAAACCTTTTTGTTCACAATTTAAAAATGATGCAGAGTCTTGTGAGCATAACATGATAATTACAATTGTACAGCTCGTATGAATAAATTATCTTTTTGAAGTACCTTATCAATAGAGACAATAAAATGAATACATTTCCTCAGCAAGTCAGACACTATGGGGATATTTCTGCACAGTGGCATCACAAGGGGGTGTGGGGGTGCGGCCTGCACCCGGGTGCCACCATTGGAGGGGTGACACCAAAATGACTGATAGTCATTTTGATGTCACCCCCTATGAAAAGTCGGGCAGTCGGTCATGGACCGAGAGCCTGACAGTGTCAGGAGAGAGGAGGGGACCCAGCGGCATACCTCATCCCACCTGGTGAACGTCCCCTCCTCTCCCTGCCGGCGTCCATCACCAAGATGGCCGCCAGCAGGCGCCAATAAGACGAACACGCATGCGCAATGACTTCATCGCGCGCGGCAACGTCGCGTGCATGCGCAATGATGTTACGGCGAGGTGTCACCTGGTCTCCACTCTGGGTGTAACCCAGCCTTGGGACACCCCTGTTTCTGCACACACCTAAATAGTCAAAGACAGTACATCTCTTTTTTTACAAGGTCAGTCTATCAAAATCTGAGATTAAAATTTTAGGCCAAGGCTGTCTGCATTTTTTTATTTACATAAGAGATTGTATGTCACTACTAAGGTCCAAAAAATGTAAGACACCAATTATGCTTTATCTCACTATCAACCACCTTTAATAATGTTTGGGTAGTCCAAGTATTTCAAGTACAACTGCATCATGTTATTTGAAATGTTAACAGTGGACTACTGTTGAAATTTAACCAATAGAGATGACCTAAAAATTCCAGCGAACTTGATTTCGATGCAAAATTGAAGATTTTATGTTCACCTAAAATGCATAAAAATTCATTCAGTGGCATTGGCTTCTGTACAGCACAATTTGGGATAGAAGCTAGAAATGTCATGTTACCAGGTATCTTTAAGGAAAAAATGGAATACCGTCTAACATGGTTTCATCATTTAGATGAAACCATGTCACTCCATGTTACTTTAAAACAATGCCCTTTTTGCTGCACACAAAGGTCTTCCCTCTGCTCATTGCTTTCTAAGCGTTTGTAATGAAGTCAAATGCTGTGCTGGCCTCGCCTATTATGATTAGATAAATAAACTCCCCCACTTTTTTGTGTATCTATTTATTTTAATGGTATATTTAAATCACATCATGTAGATATGACCATGCATGCATGCTCCCTAAATAAAAAGAGTAAAACATTATACAGAACTTTGTGAACCCTTTTCCTTGTTTGTTTCACTTGTCCTGCATTTTGTTTTTGTTTTGTTTTTTGGGCAATGATAAAGAAGGTAAGTGCAATTAGCAGCTTGAGAATGTTTTTCTTGTTATATGTTAAAAAAATCATACAACAATAAAATACACTAGCAAAAAATTGTGCAGACTTATTATATTTTTCAAGTTGCTCTTCAGTGTTTTTTTTTCCCTAGGGGTCTATTCACGAAGCTGCCGAGGGCAGCCGAGTAAATGACCGATACGAAAAAAAAAACTCGCCCGGGCGCTCTGGGAGCCTCCCGCTCCCGGCCGCCCAGGAGAGAACCAGTGCTGTGTCCTTTTTTGTTCTTTATTCTCACACGATCAATGTCAGAATCGAAAAAAAAATTTCCTATTGAAAAGCATTGGGACATTACTATTGGCTATTTCAATTTGCAATAGCCAATAGTAAACTAGCATTGTACCCGCCCTCTGCTGATGGACCTGATGGGGAACTGCAGCAGAGGG